>NC_084560.2:46380420-46422920 GCF_033978685.3 Nerophis lumbriciformis
TAAAAATCCTACAATGTGAGTTCCTGGATTTTTTTTTTCACATTCTGTCCCTCACAGTTGAAGTGTACCTATGATGAAAATTACAGACCTCTGTCATCATTTTAAGTGGGAGAACTTGCACAATTGGTGGCTGACTACAGGTAAAAGCCAGTAAATTAGAATATTTTGAAAAACTTGATTTATTTCAGTAATTGCATTCAAAAGGTGTAACTTGTACATTATATTTATTCATTGCACACAGACTGATGCATTCAAATGTTTATTTCATTTAATTTTGATGATTTGAAGTGGCAACAAATGAAAATCCAAAATTCCGTGTGTCACAAAATTAGAATATTACTTAAGGCTAATACAAAAAAGGGATTTTTAGAAATGTTGGCCAACTGAAAAGTATGAAAATGAAAAATATGAGCATGTACAATACTCAATACTTGGTTGGAGCTCCTTTTGCCTCAATTACTGCGTTAATGCGGCGTGGCATGGAGTCGATGAGTTTCTGGCACTGCTCAGGTGTTATGAGAGCCCAGGTTGCTCTGATAGTGGCCTTCAACTCTTCTGCGTTTTTGGGTCTGGCATTCTGCATCTTCCTTTTCACAATACCCCACAGATTTTCTATGGGGCTAAGGTCAGGGGAGTTGGCGGGCCAATTTAGAACAGAAATACCATGGTCCGTAAACCAGGCATGGGTAGATTTTGCGCTGTGTGCAGGCGCCGAGTCCTGTTGGAACTTGAAATCTCCATCTCCATAGAGCAGGTCAGCAGCAGGAAGCATGAAGTGCTCTAAAACTTGCTGGTAGACGGCTGCGTTGACCCTGGATCTCAGGAAACAGAGTGGACCGACACCAGCAGATGACATGGCACCCCAAACCATCACTGATGGTGGAAACTTTACACTAGACTTCAGGCAACGTGGATCCTGTGCCTCTCCTGTCTTCCTCCAGACTCTGGGACCTCGATTTCCAAAGGAAATGCAAAATTTGCATGGTTGGGTGATGGTATTCTAATTTACTGGCTTTTACCTGTAAATACTTTTTTGCCCCACTGTATGTCCACGTCGGGCTCATTACAAAACTCTTCGTGCCATATCCAAAAGCAAAAAAAAAAAATTCTACCTAAGCTTCCACTCAAGTTGTCAAAATGTCAATACTACTGAATAATATTACCTTTAAAGAAAGGTACAATGTGATCAGAGGCTGACATGAGTCATTGTCTAGTTTAGTACCCAGATTCAGTTGCCTGGTGGGCTGCAGCAAGCCTTGCTATTCAGCAGCGTATAATAACCAGCTTGTATAAGTTGTTACTCAACACTTATTGCGACACCACAGCCAGGTCACAGTTCTTTGTGTCTATCATGCAAAAAAAGGAAAAAAGCACGGCAGACAAGCACTCGTGCAGGGAAAACATCCTCCCACCACCCCCAGTCCAGTCTTGACTCTGTCTGGTGGCCAGTAACTGCTGCTGCTGCTGCTTGGAAGGCAATGGAGCCAATAACAACAATGTATGTTCTCTATCGGCCCCTCAGCTGTAGGAAACTTTAGGTAGCGATCCCTCTTGTTATTTTAGGAGACGTTTCGGCCAAAGAATGCGAGCCAACAGCCAGTATCTCTGTTACTCTGCACCGCCATCATAGCCACTCAAGGTTGGAAAAATAAACCTTGGTTCGCGATGAACAATGTACAGTGTTTCCCGGTAGAGACGTTCCCGACACACGGTGTGACATGATTAGGATTATCACCTGAAGCCATGTTTCCACCAAGAAGTACAGTACAGTTTGCTGGTGTCGGTCCACTCTGTTTCCTGAGATCCAGGGTCAACGCAGCCGTCTACCAGCAAGTTTTAGAGCACTTCATGCTTCCTGCTGCTGACCTGCTCTATGGAGATGGAGATTTCAAGTTCCAACAGGACTTGGCGCCTGCACACAGCGCAAAATCTACCCGTGCCTGGTTTACGGACCATGGTATTTCTGTTCTAAATTGGCCCGCCAACTCCCCTGACCTTAGCCCCATAGAAAATCTGTGGGGTATTGTGAAAAGGAAGATGCAGAATGCCAGACCCAAAAACGCAGAAGAGTTGAAGGCCACTATCAGAGCAACCTGGGCTCTCATAACACCTGAGCAGTGCCAGAAACTCATGGACTCCATGCCACGCCGCATTAACGCAGTAATTGAGGCAAAAGGAGCTCCAACCAAGTATTGAGTATTGTACATGCTCATATTTTTCATTTTCATACTTTTCAGTTGGCCAACATTTCTAAAAATCCCTTTTTTGTATTAGGCTTAAGTAATATTCTAATTTTGTGACACACGGAATTTTGGATTTTCATTTGTTGCCACTTCAAATCATCAAAATTAAATGAAATAAACATTTGAATGCATCAGTCTGTGTGCAATGAATAAATATAATGTACAAGTTACACCTTTTGAATGCAATTACTGAAATAAATCAAGTTTTTCAAAATATTCTAATTTACTGGCTTTTACCTGTACATCTGCAATTTATCTTTTCAACTTGGACAATTTCCTTCACAATTGAAACTCTCAAAAGTCATCCCCATCTTCAAATCTGGAGACAAACACCAATTGACAAATTACCGGCCCGTCTCCCTTCTGCCACAGTTGTCAAAAATATTGGAAAAATTATTTGATAATAGACTTCGTGGCTTCATTGGAAAGCACTGATTATTATATGATTGTCAATATGGGTTCCGACAAAATAGGTCAACTTCATTAGCTTTAAGTGATTTAATAGAGAACATTACTAATGGTATCGAGAAAAACAAATTTGTTATAGGAATTTTTATTGATCTGCAAAAGGCTTTCGATACCATTGACCACCAGATTTTGGTAAATAAACTGGAAAACTATGGCATAAGGGGAGTGGCAGGGAAATGGCTGAAGAGCTACTTGAATGAGAGACAGCAGATTGTTCAGATCGACCAACATCAATCTACACTCATGAACATAACCTGTGGAGTCCCCCAGGGCTCGATACTAGGACCCACACTATTTATAATGTATATCAATGAAATATGTAAAGTATCAACACTGCTGAAGTTCATCCTCTTTGCTGACGATACAACCATCACATGTGCAGGTGACGACGTGAAGCAACTTCTGGCCTCTGTAACTGAGGAGATGATCAAGTTAAAAAACTTGGTTTAATACCAACAAATTGTCTCTCAATTTAAAGAAGACCAAAATCATGCTCTTTAGCAATCGCAAAAGTGAAATACCCATCAGGATTGTTATTGATGATACACCAATAGAATATGTCCAACAAAATTCATTTTTAGGAGTGGTAATAGATGAAAATATATCATGGAAGCCTCATATAAGTTACCTAAGGACAAAAGTTGCAACACAAGTGTGTTTGTTTTCTTCTATCAAGAGAAAGGTACTTCTGACAATAAACTGCGAGTTGTACAGTTCTTTGGAAGTATGGCAACAGCTTTAAAGGGGAACTTCACTTTTTTATTTTGCCTATCCTTCACAATCATTACGAGAGACAAGAAGACCAAAAGGTGTTTTGTTTTTTTTTGCATTTGAACATGTGTACACCAGCTTGTTCTAGGTGGCTAACAATGCAGCTAATGGGAGCGATCAATTCTACCGCTAAATCACTTTAAAAATGCATTTAAAACCCATCAACAATACTTCATTTACATTCGCATACCTGCCAACTTTTGAAATCAGAAAAACCTAGTAGTCAGGGTCCTAGGTCCAGGACAAAGTCCTGGTGGGGGGTTCAGGGTAAGGCTGAAACGACGCGTCGACGTAGTCGACGTCATCGGTTATGTAAATACGTCGACGCCGTTTTTGTGCGTCGGCGCGTCGCATATTTACGTCACACTACTTTACTGTCATGGCGGAGCGCAAAGCAGACGATGCGAGCGAGGGGAAAAAAGCACGCCAAAAGTCGTCAAAAGTGTGGGAGTATTTCAATAAACGGCCTAATAATGTTGTTGTATGCACACTGTGTCGAGCGGAAATGGCCTATCATAGCAGCACAACGGCTATGAACGAACATTTGAAAAGAAAACCCCCGACAGCGTTCTTGCCATCACCATCAACTAGTCAATCGTCCGCGTGCGTATACGTTGTCATTATTACACAAAAACATGAATGTGTCATTTGTATCTGCGTTGTAAATTCATAAACTAAAGCACCGTTTCGCTCTGAGAGGCGCGTTTGGCGTGCCTGTTCAGTGTTTACAAAGACGCCCTCCTCTTTAACGCTGTGGAGAGGCGGCGGCGGCGAGCGAGCGGCGAGGCGGGGCTTGCCGGGAGCGACACCGCAATCGTGCCCAGGTGCGCGATACGCGCAGTTGGAAGAGAAAAGACTTTGTGTAAAATTAAAAGATTGTAAACCTGGCAAAGCCGTCTGGCGTTCAGTCTGTCGGTCCTGAAAGAACCCCACGGCACAAGACGTGTCACAAACGCTAACGTTAATTAGTTGTGCAAATACCTTTTACAACATTAACAGTTACATATACTATGTACAAACCAACAATTCACTTTCACTTTAATCATACTATCATTGTTGTGTTATTAAGCAAAATAAGCAATACTTTTACTTTTGTTGAAATGTTTACACTGTACACTTTTTTGTATTGGATGTTTAGCTTTATTTTTGCACATTTTAGCAAATAAGCAATACTTTTACTTTTGTTGAAATGTTTATACTTGTTACAGAATATTTCCGTTTTGCACTTTTTTGTATTGGATGTTTATCTTTATTTTTGCACATTTTAAAGCAAAATAAGCAATACTTTTACTTTTGAAATGCTTATACTATTCCAGAATATTAAGATTTGCACTGGATGTTTACTTTTATATTTGCACATTAAAAAGCAAATAAGCTACTTTTAATTTTGTTAAATGTTAAAAGTTTTAAATGTTTACATTGTTACAGAATATTTTGTCATGTTGTTGTCAATGTTGACTGAGTGGCCATACTTTTTTTTTTGTAAATAAAAGCCATGCCTTTTGAAAAAACTGGCCTACATTTATTTTTTCCTCTTCATTTTAAATTAAAAAAAAAATCGGTAAAAGGAAAAATAATCTATAGATTAATCGAAAAAATAATCTATAGATTAACCGATTAATCGAAAAAAATAATCTATAGATTAATCGATAGAAAAATAATCGTTAGCTGCAGCCCTAGTTCGGGGCCTCCCGACGCAAAATGATTATTAGCATTCAGACAGGTTAAAATGTTGCTAAAACCATCACTTTTCTATCAGTCACAGTGACTTTTCAAAACAAAAATATTACAGCAAAAATCATATGGGTTGATTGACATGTTTATTCTGTAAGCTAACTTCAATAGTTTGAAATTATTTTGACAGTTAATGCCAGTTATCCTGTCAACCTTTCACAAGACTTCAATTTGTTCATTGAAAGTATAAACACTTTTTACAGTAAACAAATGGTAAAACAGCACTAAACAATTCCATTAAAAAAAAAAAATTGGTGTCATTATTAACTTTCTGTCCAAGCTTGTATAATCTACTGCCTTGTTCAATTGTACAAAATATTCTGTGCCTAAAATTCACATTTCTATCACAATTATCATACTGTAAACATGGTAAGCTAACTTCATTAAAATTAATAGTCCTGTCAATAGCATGGAATTACAATTCAAATGTAGTTTTTTTGTAAGCCTTTCAAAAGAATTCAAAATATGAAAAATGAATGAAAATTAATTGAAGCCATCAGACACTTGAAAAGTGGCACATCACATCTCTAATGTAATCATTTTAACCTTTCAACAGAAATAGCACTGCAAAAATATTAAGGACATACTTCTGTATTTTGGCAGTTATGCTGTCAACATTTAACAAGATTTCTTCAACTTGGACTTGAAAGCATAAATAGTATAAACACTTTTAACAGTATAACAGTACTAAACAATTCCAATAGATAACATTGGTGTCATTACCTTTTTGTGGCTAAAATCCAAATTTATTCTATCAGATTGATCACACTGCAAAAATGATATGGTAACTTTATGATAAGTTTTGGTTCGACCACATCCATATTTTTTGGCGATTTTCGAGTCGGGAAACATTTTCCGAAATAACTGTCCCATGTGATCAGCCAGTGCGATTGGAAGTCCATGCTCAATTATTGCCTCCGTAAATAAAACTTCGGCATTTATCACATCCAAAGAATCTGTTTGGGCGACGAAAAACGTTGAAAGTTTTCCACTTGTATCGCTAGCAACGGCATTAGACTTGTGTTTTTTTGTCCCAACGTGGTCTTTTACATCGCTAATTCCTCCGTGTCCGATCGAAAAATCTTGTCTGCACAAGGTGCAATTCGCGTAGTTTTCACCCTTTTTGGAACGGATAATTATTCCCGGATAGGCTTTTGAATATTCTTCACGGAATGACTGCAGTTTTCTTTTCGGTTTAAGACTCGTTTGCGATTTTTCTCCGGCTGATTCCATGATCGTTCGCTCGTTTGGAAACAATGGCAACTGGTGCCTCGTGCTTGGCAGCGGTGCTATAAATAGCCTCGCGCATGGCATTCGGAATGGCTCGATAGGAAGTTACGAGAAGCAGTGTCGATTGTCATTTTTGTTACGCGATTTCGTGAATAAAACTTTAAAAAAAATTTTTTTTTTTAATTAATGAAAAACCGTATTTTTTATCACTGCAACCGTAACCCGGAATAGGTTGATGAAAACCGTACTAATTACGGGAAAACCGGAGTAGTTGGCAGGTATGCATTCGTAACCTGTATAATAACCAAACTGTTAATGTAAGAGCCATACTTGCCAACCCTCCCGGATTTTCCGGGAGACTCCCGAAATTCAGCGCCTCTCCCGAAAACCTCCCGGGACAAATTTTCTCCCGAAAATCTCCCGAAATTCAGGCCACGCCCCCTCCAGCTCCATGCGGACCTGAGTCCGCTTTCCCACAATATAAAGAACGTCTACAGTAAAGCAGTTCGTCTGCCGTAAACAGCAATGTTGTGACACTCTTAAACAGTACAATACTGCCATCTAGTGCATTTGATGAAAGCACTTTTGTGTGTGCCACACAGCAATGCATCATCAGAGAGGGTGTTCAGCATGGTTAGAAAGATAGTGACAGAGAATAGAACAACGATGGACAATTCAACCCTTAACTCAACAATGAGTAGATGAGTGTTATGTGTGTGTATATGTGTAAATAAATGAACACTGAAATTCAAGTATTTCTTTTATTTATATATATATATATATATATATACATATATATATATATATATATATATATATATATATATCTTTCTGTGTGGAGTTTGCATGTTCTCCCCGTGACTGCGTGGGTTCCCTCCGGGTACTCCGGCTTCCTCCCACCTCCAAAGACATGCACTTGGGGATAAGTTGATTGGCAACACTAAATTGGCCCTAGTGTGTGAATGTGAGTGTGAATGTTGTCTGTCTATCTGTGTTGGCCCTGCGATGAGGTGGCGACTTGTCCAGGGTGTACCCCGCCTTCCGCCCGATTGTAGCTGAGATAGGCTCCAGCGCCCCCCCCCCGCGACCCCAAAAGGGAATAAGCGGTAGAAAATGGATGGATGGGATATATATATATACATATATATATATATATATATATATATATATATATATATATATATATATATATATATATATATATATATAGCTAGAATTCACTGAAAGTCAATTATTTCTTATATATATATATATATATATATATATATATATATATATATATATATATATATATATATATACATATATATATATATATATATATATATATATATATATGAAATACTTGACTTGGTGAATTCTAGCTGTAAATATACTCCTTCCCTCTTAACCACGCCCCCAAATAATAAATAATGTGCTTCTCTTTTTTCTCCATCAACAAAGTAGGATGGATTACCAGTCCGCCACAACAGGTCAGTTCATTTTGGTAGGGTTGGTAAGTCATACTTGCCAACCTTGAGACCTACGATTTTGGGAGGTGGGGCGTGGGGGGTGGGGGTGGGCGTGGTCGGGGTGGGAGGGGGCGTGGCTAAAAGGGGAGGAGTATATTTACAGCTAGAATTGACCAAGTCAAGTATTTCATATATATATATATATATATACATACACATATATATAACAAATACTTGACGTTCAGTGAATTCTAGCTAAATATATATATATATATATATATATATATATATATATATATATATATATATATATATATATATATATATATATATACGTATATATATATATATATTTATTTTATTATATATATATATATATATATATTTTATTATATATATATATATATTTTATTATATATATATATATATATATATATATATATATATATTAATTTTATTATATATATATATAAAAAAAACAACTTGAATTTCAGTGTTCATTTATTTACACATATACACACACATACCACTCATCTACTCATTGTTGAGTTAAGGGTTGAATTGTCCATCCTTGTTCTATTCTCTGTCACTATTTTTCTAACCATGCTGAACACCCTCTCTGATGATGCATTGCTGTGTGGCACGCACAAAAGTGCTTTCATCAAATGCACTAGATGGCAGTATTGTCCTGTTTAAGAGTGTCATAACATTGCTGTTTACGGCAGACGAACTGCTTTACGGTAGACGAAAACGTGACTGCTGTTGTTGTGTGTTGTTGCCGCGCTGGGAGGACGTTAATGAAACTGCCTAACAATAAACCCACATAAGAAACCAATATATATATATAATATATAATATAATTATAATGTGATTGGGCAGGTATGCTGGTTATATTGTGGGTTAGCGGACTTATAAAGATCACATGGATATTATTCAGTGAGTTGATTCACCAAAACTAACCTGTTATACCTGAGGAAAAAGCGTTTCGATTGTTCACAGACTGCTCGCTCTCATCAGAATGACAAGACACTTCCGGTCTGCAGGTGATAGCATTCAATTGGGAAGAAACGCCCTACTGCCCCCTCCTGACCAATGTGAATACTGATAAATGTGAAATGACAGCTCCAAAAACGAATTCAAACCATAAAATAAAATAAATAAATCAACACAAAAATGTGACACATTACGGGTGGGTCACATATGCATGTACAGTAGATGGCAGTATTGTCCTATTTAAGAGTGTCACAACATTGCTGTTTACGGCAGACGAACTGCTTTACGGTATACAAAAACGTGACTGCTGTTGTTGTGTGTTGTTGCCGCGCTGGGAGGACGTTAATGAAACTGCCTAACAATAAACCCACATAAGAAACCAAGAACTCGCCCTCGATCATTAGCTGTTTATATTGTGGGAAAGCGGACGTGTGAACAGGCTGTCAACACGTCACTCAGGTCCGCATGGAGCTGGAGGGGGCGTGGCCTCCAGCTCCGCCTGAATTTCGGGAGATTTTCGGGAGAAAATTTGTCCCAGGGAGGTTTTCGGGAGAGGCGCTGAATTTCGGGAGTCTCCCGGAAAATCCAGGAGGGTTGGCAAGTATGTGGTAAGTCCTGATGCGGTTTCCACGACGAGGCTACTTTGGTTAATAGCAATGTAAAAAGTGTTTTTCCTCTGTTTTTTTTCATATGATGATTCCGGCTAACTAAACTGAACTGAATCCAGTGGTGAAATCCAAAAAGCATGCCCAACCATCCATCCATCCATCCATTTTCTACCACTTGCCCCGTTCGGGATCGCTGGGAGGGGGGGTGCTGGATCCTATCTCAGCTGATCTGCATTCGGGCGGAAGGCGGGGTACACCCTGGACAAGTCGCCACCTCACCACAGGGCCAACACAGATAGACGGACAACATTCACACACTACCAACCCATCCATCCATCCATCCATCTTCTTCCGCTCCATCTTATTCTCATCCTGGGATGAGAATCAGCACCTCCAAGTCCGAGTCCATGGTTCTCGCCCGGAAAAGGGTGGAGTGCCATCTCCGGGTCGGGTAGGAGATTTTGCCCCAAGCGGAGGAGTTCAAGTACCTCGGAGTCTTGTTCACGAGTGGGGGAAGAGTGGATCGTGAGATCGACAGGCGGATCGGTGCGGCGTCTTCAGTAATGCGGACGCTGTATCGATCCGTTGTGGTGAAGAAGGAGCTGAGCCGGAAGGCAAAGCTCTCAATTTACCAGTCGATCTACGTTCCCATCCTCACCTATGGTCATGAGCTTTGGGTTATGACCGAAAGAACAAGATCACGGGTACAAGCGGCCGAAATGAGTTTCCTCCGCCGGGTGGCGGGTCTCTCCCTTAGAGATAGGGTGAGAAGCTCTGTCATCCGGGAGGAGCTCAAAGTAAAGCCGCTGCTCCTCCACATCGAGAGGAGCCAGATGAGGTGGTTCGGGCATCTGGTCAGGATGCCACCCGAACGCCTCCCTAGGGAGGTGTTTAGGGCACGTCCGACCGGTAGGAGGCCACGGGGAAGACCCAGGACACGTTGGGAAGACTATGTCTCCCGGCTGGCCTGGGAACGCCTCGGGGTCCCCCGGGAGGAGCTGGACGAAGTGGCTGGGGAGAGGGAAGTCTGGTCTTCCCTGCTTAGGCTGCTGCCCCCGCGACCCGACACTACCAACCCAAGACACAAAAAAAGTGGGACCGTTCAGGTTGGATATTAAGAACCTCCAACCCGAATGTGAACTGAACTGAACCAAACCCTTTGGTGGAAACAGGGCTTAGGCTGCCAATTTCTTTTTCACGCTAAAACCACTCATTTATCCAGAAACAAAGAAACGATTAAGTGCCACAGAATGTCCACTACTTCTCGAGCACGAGGCTAATCCTGGTGGTGTTTGTGTGTGATGGAGGTAGGAGTGAGGGGGTTGGGGGGGGGATTTACTCCCCTTCAATTTGCAACCTTTACCTCAAACCCCCCCTTCTCGCTCCCAACACACACACACACACACACACACACACACACACACACACACACACACACACACACACACACACACACACACCTCCCCTCTCAGGTCTAAGTCCCTCAGGTACCCTGGCTGTGCTGCTATTGTATTGTTGTCCAGGATGTCCTTCGGCTTCAGGTCTTGGTAGGCCCAGATAGTGTTGCCATGGCAACTGTTTGAGCGGGTGGAGCTGTAGCCAGAGTCCAGCCTGGAGCCATGTGTTGAGGAGGAGAAGAAGAAGCGATGGGAGTGTGGCAGGCACAAAAGTGAAAGCCTTGTTTTTCACCGCGCCTTTATTGTTAAGTGTGTGGTCATGTTGGCAAACAGATTAAAATACAATACAAAGGGGGCGAGCACCTTTCCGAAACAGCCACTTCATCCATGCACAGTTACCGGCTAATCTAGTGGTGTGTGACTGCCTCCATAATGAACTGGCCAGCAGTGGTCTATTCATAGGAAATCAATGGCCAGTGCACGTCGCTGCGTGAGACCGCAATGACCAAAGTGCAAACAGCGACGAGGGAGGCCTCACACCGAGTAACGAGCTAAGGGAAGGGTTGCCGAGTAGCGGGATCAGACGATGCGCTTCGACCAGCGCAGCGTCCGCGATCAAAACTAGTCAAAACGGTGCATCCGTTAATCGTAATCTAACCGCGAACTGCTGTCCATCTGCAGTGTCAGGCTCTGTGTTGGCGAGATAGGAAGGGGCGGGGAGAGAGGGGCTCAGGGTTGACGCATGGGGGTGGCAGTGCAGAGTAGATTAAGATCACCTTTCCATTCGCTGCACTCTGAAATAAAATGGCCATCCCAGGTGTGTGGGGGAGCGAAATGGGAGAGAGTCAGCGGAGTGTTGAGGCATTTTATTATTCCTTCCATCCATCCATCTTCTTCCGCTTATCCGAGGTCGGGTCAAGGGGGCAGCAGCCTAAGCAGGGAAGCCCAGACTTCCCTCTCCCCAGCCACTTCGTCCAGCTCTTCCTGTGGGACCCCGAGGCGTTCCCAGGCCAGCCGGGAGACATAGTCTTCCCAACGTGTCCTGGGTCTTCCCCGCAGCCTCCTACCGGTCGGACGTGCCCTAAACACCTTCCTAGGGAGGCGTTCGGGTGGCATCCTGACCAGATGCCCGAACCACCTCATCTGGCTCCTCTCCATGTGGAGGAGCAGCGGCTTTACTTTGAGCTCCCCCCGGATGGCAGAGCTTCTCACCCTATCTCTAAGGGAGAGACCCTCCACCCGGCGGAGGAAACTCATTTCGGCCGCTTGTACCCGTGATCTTGTCCTTTCGGTCATGACCCAAAGCTCATGACCATAGGTGAGGATGGGAACGTAGATCGACCGGTAAATCGAGAGCTTTGCCTTCCGGCTCAGCTCCTTCTTCACCACAACGGATCGATACAGCGTCCGCATTACTGAAGACGCCGCACCGATCCGCCTGTCGATCTCACGATCCACTCTTCCCTCACTCGTGAACAAGACTCCGAGGTACCTGAACTCCTCCACTTGGGGCAAGATCTGTAGAAAATATTTTGGCAAAATGAAGATTCCAGTTGAAATGCTGTAAGGTGTCTACTAAGACCAAACCCTGACTGATCAATAATCATCAATCAATCCATTGTCTTTGCTTACCCGGAGCGGCAATCTACAGGTTCCGGATAGTTTGGTCTGTGCACATTAATCTTGCACTAAGTTGAACTTTAGAATGCTTGTAGGACTCTACCCTATCATCGGTACAATGTGTAACTTAGCATTCTCCCATTCATCCTTCAATATTCTATTCTGCTTGTTCTCCTTAGGGTTCATGGGTAAACTGGAGCATATCCCAGTCCTGGTACATGCTCGGAATAGACAGAAAAAAACTTGTGCAAACACATGGAGAACCCGGATCTCCTGACTGTGAGGTCAAAGTATTGACATTAGAATTATTTATAGATATAATTTCTAGGCCTAGGCCAGGGGTCGGCAACCTTTACCAGACAAATTAAAGAAAACAATGGGAGCCACAAAAATCTTTTGAAATTTAAAATGAAATAACACTGCATACAAAGTTTTTTTTTTGCTTTGTGCTATGTAGTGATGGGTCCGGCAACACCGATGCATCGGCGCATGCGTCGAGCTCATAGAGCAAAACCCTGTGTCGGTGCGCTTACCGCTTTTAGAAAGTCACGTGACCGATCATGAGCTGTTTTGGTCACGTGACCGATACGCCAACTGTGTCGCCTCCTCTGTGCCCTGTGAGCGGCTCTTTTCTACAGCCGGAGAAATAATAACTAAGAAAAATCGTCTAAAATGTAATACGTCGGAAAAACTTTTATTATTTTTTTTTTTATAAAAATGTGTAAAAAAATAAAATTAAAACAATTCCCAGTCCACAATCATCCACAACACGTTCTCTTAGATTTCCATGTTATGATACATGTTCACATTATTTATTGACTGTATCTAAAAAAGATACAAATATATTTTTATTTAAATGAAGATATGAAATAATCCTAAATGACTTGGTTTATATTATTGTATATACTAGGGCAGGGGTCACCAACGCGGTGCCCGCGGTCACCAGGTAGCCCGTAAGGACCAGATCAGCCTGTTCTAAAAATAGCTCAAAGAGCAGCACTTACCAGTGAGCTGCCTCTATTTTTTAAATTGTATTTATTTACTAGCAAGCTGGTCTCGCTTTGCTCGACATTTTTAAATTCTAAAAGAGACAAAACTCAAATAGAATTTGAAAATCCAAGAAAATATTTTAAAGACTTGGTCTTCACTTGGAATAAGCGGTAGAAAATGGATGGATGGATGGGTCTTCACTTGTTTAAATAAATTCATTTATTTTCTACTTTGCTTCTTATTACTTTTAGAAATACAATTTTAGAGAAAAAATACAACCTTAAAAATGATTTTAGGATTTTTAAACAAATATACCTTTTTACCTTTTAAATGTCTTCCTCTTCTTTCCTGACAATTTAAATCAATGTTCAAGTAAAACAATTTTTTATTATTATTGTAAAGAATAATAAATATTTTAGCTTCTGGTTTTTCGACGAAGAATATTTGTGAAATATTTCTTCAAACTTACTATGATTAAAATTCAAAACAATTATTCTGGCAAATCTAGAAAATCTGTAGAATCAAATTTAAATCTTATTTCAAAGTATTTTGAATTTCTTTTAAAGTTTTTGTTCTGGAAAATCTAGAAGAAATACTGATTTGTCCTCGTTAGAAATATAGCTTGGTCCAATTTGTTAAATATTCTAACAAAGTGCAGATTGGATTTTAACCAATTTAAAACATGTCATCAAAATTCTAAAATCAATCAATCAATGTTTATTTATATAGCCCTAAATCACAAGTGTCTCAAAGGGCTGCACAAGCCACAACGACATCCTCGGTTCAGAGTCCACATTTAGATAAAATCTTGACTTTTTGACACTTAGAAAAAATCCAGATTTTTTCACATTTAGAAAAAATCCCAACTTTTTGACTCAAAATATTCCGCCATTTTGACAGTAAATATTCCGCCATTTTGACAGAAATGTTCCGACATTGACACTTAGATAAAATCCTGACATTTTGACACTTAGAAAAATCCAGATTTTTTCACATTTAGAAAAAATCCCAACTTTTTGACTCAAAATAGTCCGACATTTTGACAGTAAATATTCCGACATTTGGACAGAAATGTTCCGACATTTTGACAGAAATGTTCCGACATTGACACTTAGATAAAATCCCGACATTTTGACACTTAGAAAAAATACAGATTTTTTCACATTTAGAAAAAAATCCCAACTTTTTGACTCAAAATATTCCGACATTTTGACAGTAAATATTCCGACATTTTGACAGAAATGTTCCGACATTTTGACAGAAATGTCCCAACATTGACACTTAGAAAAAAATCCAGATTTTTTCACATTTAGAAAAAATCTCAACTTTTTGACTCAAAATATTCCGACATTTTGACAGAAATGTTCCGACATTTTGACAGAAATGTTCCGACATTGACACTTAGATAAAATCCCGACATTTTGACAATTAGAAAAAATCCCAACTTTTTGACTCAAAATATTCCGACATTTTGACAGAAATGTTCCGACATTTTGACAGAAATGTTCCGACATTGACACTTAGATGAAATCCCGACATTTTGACACTTAGAAAAATCCAGATTTTTTCACATTTAGAAAAAATCCCAACTTTTTGACTCAAAATAGTCCGACATTTTGACAGTAAATATTCCGACATTTTGACAGAAATGTTCCGACATTTTGACAGAAATGTTCCGACATTGACACTTAGATAAAATCCCGACATTTTGACACTTAGAAAAAATACAGATTTTTTCACATTTAGAAAAAAATCCCAACTTTTTGACTCAAAATATTCCGACATTTTGACAGTAAATATTCCGACATTTTGACAGAAATGTTCCGACATTTTGACAGAAATGTCCCAACATTGACACTTAGAAAAAATCCAGATTTTTTTCACATTTAGAAAAAATCTCAACTTTTTGACTCAAAATATTCCGACATTTTGACAGAAATGTTCCGACATTTTGACAGAAATGTTCCGACATTTTGACAGAAATGTTCCGACATTGACACTTAGATAAAATCCCGACATTTTGACAATTAGAAAAAATCCAGATTTTTTCACATTTAGAAAAAATCCCAACTTTTTGACTCAAAATATTCCGACATTTTGACAGAAATGTTCCGACATTTTGACAGAAATGTTCCGACATTGACACTTAGATAAAATCCCGACATTTTGACACTTAGAAAAAATCCAGATTTTTTCACATTTAGAAAAAATCCCAACTTTTTGACTCAAAATATTCCGACATTTTGACAGTAAATATTCCGACATTTTGACCGAAATGTTCCGACATTTTGACAGAAATGTTCCGACATTGACACTTAGATGAAATCCCGACATTTTGACACTTAAAAAAATCCAGATTTTTTCACATTTAGAAAAAATCCCAACTTTTTGACTCAAAATATTCCGACATTTTGACAGTAAATATTCCGACATTTGGACAGAAATGTTCCGACATTTTGACAGAAATGTTCCGACATTGACACTTAGATAAAATCCCGACATTTTGACACTTAGAAAAAATCCAGATTTTTTCACATTTAGAAAAAATCCCAACTTTTTGACTCAAAATATTCCGACATTTTGACAGTAAATATTCCGACATTTGGACAGAAATGTTCCGACATTTTGACAGAAATGTTCCGACATTGACACTTAGATAAAATCCCGACATTTTGACACTTAGAAAAAATCCAGATTTTTTCACATTTAGAAAAAATCCCAACTTTTTGACTCAAAATATTCCGACATTTTGACAGAAATGTTCCGACATTTTGACAGAAATGTCCCGACATTGACACTTAGATAAAATCCCGACATTTTTACACTTAGAAAAAAATCCCGATTTTTTGACACTTGGAAAAAATTGGACAACGATAACGGCTTTGGTCACAATAACCGTGATGTGGAACGTTCATCCCGGTCAAGGCCAATAGACGTCACTCAAAGACGTGATAGTGAGGGACGTGGCCAGTTCTGCAACGCTGGTGGGTCGCCATGGCAGGAAAACCACGGGCCTGTCCCTGGAGAGCATCAGGAAGCCATTGGAGCTAAAGCGCCCGGGAAGGCTACCGGCGTCGAGCCACACGAAAGGAGCAATGGCGGAGGAGTGGAGCCGGACCAGCAACCCCTCGCTAAATTCCTGCACTTTGGCCGTGATGTTGGGCAGCCGGAGGCCCTGGGCGTCTTTGAGCGAGCACAGGAAGTGGTGGTTGGCGGGCCCCTGCCGCCGCCCGCCGCCGTCCTCCAGCCAGAAGCTGAGCAGGCAGGTGAGGCGGGTGCAGTGACCGCACCCCGCCAGCAGGGCGGCGACCGGCTGCTTGAAAACGGGCACGGCGCTGCCTCCCGGCACCGGAAGCAGCTGGGACTTGAGGGTGTATCTTAATCAGGAAAAATTACCAATGATGTTCCATAAATTATTATTATTTTTTTTTTCAAAAAGATTCAAATTAGCTAGTTTTTCCTCTTCATTTTGTCGGTTGAATTTTGAATTTTAAAGAGTCGAAATTGAAGATAAACTATGTTTCAAAATTTTATTTTAATTTTTTTTCGTGTTTTCTCCTCTTTTAAACCGTTCAATTAAGTGTTTTTTTCATCATTTATTCTCTACAAAAAACCTTCCGTAAAAGGAGAAAAAAAATGTACGACGGAATGACAGACAGAAATACCCATTTTTTTATATATATAAATGTATTTATTTAGCTATTCTTGTTTAAATCACACTTACGTGCAACTTACAAATGACAATATATTTATTTATTTAAGTGTGTATCAAACTGGTAGCCCTTCGCATTAATCAGTACCCAAGAAGTAGTTTTTGGTTTCAAAAAGGTTGGTGACCCCTGTACTAGGGCATCAAATCAGTGTCAGTTGAGTCGGTCCATAGGTTGCCTGTAGGGATTTTTCATGTCCAGCAGATGTCAGTATTTAGTGACACAGTATCGACACAGTATCAATACAGTTTTGCAATGTGTCGAAATGCTTCATGACGCCTCATCAACCCATCACTAGTGCTATGTATAAACCAAGGGTCTCAGACACGCGGCCCACACCTTAATATGTAAATTGAACATTAATGCGGCCCGCGAGTTTTATATGAATGGCGCTTGACAGCGTCATACTTGTCAATCCTCACGATTTTTCCGGCAGATCACGAATTTCAGGGCAACTTTTCTCTCGAACGTGCCGTGATGGCAGGGCCGGCCCGTGGCATAGGCCGTATAGGCAAATGCTAAGGGCGCCGTCCATCAGGGGGCGCCACGCCAGTGCCACAAATGTTGGAGAAAAAAATAAATAAATAAAAGTTGGTACTATTACTTCTAAATACAAAAAATAATCCCACGTTAATTAAAATGCAAAGTAATGCTTATTTAATAGAAATATTATTTGCTACAACCCCCGCACGGTGCGCCCCCTCCCTTCCCGTATCATGACTCTTTTTGGACGTCACCACATCAAAAAATCAACACAAGATGTCAAAACGGCCAAAACTGTCAGGTGCCCAGGGAAGAAAAAAGAGAAAAGAAGAGGAGGAGAAACGAGAAAAGACAAGAGGTAGCAGGTAGGTAATGTTAGCCCATACTTGCCAACCCTCCCGAATTTTCCGGGAGACTCCCGAAATTAAGCCCCTCTCCCAAAAACCTTCCCGGGACAAATATTCTCCCGAAAATCTCCCTATTGATGGGAGGACAACAGGGTGACAAGAACTAAATCATCCAGAGTAGAGATAAATTGTATTATTATGTTTATCTTACCTAAAAATAAATATATTTATTTAATTAAAAAAAATAAAATAAAATAAAAATACATTTTTACTATATTTTGCTAAAAATTAATTGTATTTTTATTTGTATTTTTTCTGACTCCTTATTACATCCAGCCATATAATTATACATTAAAATAAACATATTTGAAATAATTAATTTTAAATTATCATAATTCATTTAAAATGACCATATTTAATTATTAAAATAATTGCTTGTTTATCAACAACTTTAGCAATTTATTCATTACATTTTGAAGCTCTCAGAAGCCAAGTTATGTTATATTCCTTAATATTTATTTATGCAAGTTTGAAGTATCAATTATCTAAACACAGTTTTGTTTGCATATTTTCAGGATATATA
Source organism: Nerophis lumbriciformis (assembly GCF_033978685.3). Taxonomy (NCBI): domain Eukaryota; kingdom Metazoa; phylum Chordata; class Actinopteri; order Syngnathiformes; family Syngnathidae; genus Nerophis; species Nerophis lumbriciformis. Next base: position 46,399,049 of record NC_084560.2, read on the forward strand.
TATATATATATATATATATATATATATATATATGTATGAAATACTTGACTTGGAGAATTCTGGCTGTCAATATACTCCTCCCCTCTTAACCACGCCCCCAACCACGCCGCGCCCCACCCCCGACCACGCCCCCAGCCCCCACCTCCCGAAATCGGAGGTCTCAAGGTTGGCAAGTATGCGTTAGCCTACATGAAATTATTTGTCTGTTACAGAATGTGATAGTAACCTGGCTTTTTAGCATTAAGCTAATGTTACATGATTCGGCAATTGCTAATCAATAAATAGCGAGTTCTGTTTTAACGTCGGGTTAATATTGTGGAGGGGGCTAAATTGTTATGGAAAATAATAATGTAACGTTAGGTAATTACAGTACTCCCACCTTACATTCCTCAGGGACATTTGTATTAGATCTTTTAAGCAGGTGTTTTTGTTTACATTGTTATTGCCTTCTGGTTAGCTAATGTTTGCCCTGCAGGTAATCGTCACTTTTCCACCCCTTTATATATTAGGTATAGTTGTCAGTTAAAAAAAAAGGTCAAAGACAAAGCTATTCGGTTTCTTGTGAGTATATACACTTCACTGCCGATGTGGGGGGGCGCCACCTAAAATCTTGCCTAGGGCGCCAGATTGGTTAGGGCCGGGCCTGCGTGATGGTACAGCATTTAGCGCCCACTACAACCAGCGTGCCGGCCCAGCCACACGTCGTATGGGGCTTCTGCTTGCTCACATAAGTGACAGCAAGGCATACTTGATCAACACACAGGTTACACTGACGGTGGCGGTATAAAAAACTTTAACACTCTTACTAATAATGCGCCACACTGTGAACCCACGCCAAAGAAGAATGACAAACACATTTCGGGAGAACATCTGCACTGTAACACAACATAAACACAACAGAACAAATACCCAGAATCCCATGCAGCCCTAACTCTTCTGGGCTACATTATACACACACCCCCAGGTAAAGCTTTCATACAATCTTGGCTTATGCACATCAACACAGAGGTGTGACATAAATGCTGCTTAAAGCAGATTTGTTGATGCACATTCTGAATCGATCGACGACAGGTGTTTCTAATGTTGTGACCGGGTGAATCTATATGTGTATGAGTTGTATTTCCGAGCGTGTCTGGGGAAAAAAATAGCAGTGACGACTTCAAGATATACATTTAAACAGTGTACATTTTTAAAAGATACTTTTGGGGAGGGTAGGGCGTGGTTTCATTTGCAACTCTTGGGAACGCCTGTAGAGTCAAACATCTTGCAGTCAAAAACAGGTTCTAAAATTGCCTGTAGAACAAAATGTACACCAAGGCATATCCAATTTGTTATTATCTAAACCACACGGAAAATTGTTTAAAATATAGGATAAAATAGGTCCTAGGGTTGTACGGTATACAGGTATTAGTATAGTACCGCGATACTAATGAATCATATTCGGTACTATACCGCCTCTAAAAAGTACCGGTACGGCGTCAAAATGTAAACAAACGCCATTGGTGGATCTACACCTAACATCCACTGTAATGATACCAAGTACAGTAGCGTATCTAGTCGATACTACTATGATTATGTCGATATTTTTTGGCATCACAACATCTTCTTTTGTTTTTTTTTAAATGTATATTATGTTTATAAACAGCTAATGATCAAGGGCGAGTTCTTGGTTTCTTATGTGGGTTTATTGTTAGGCAGTTTCATTAACGTCCTCCCAGCGCGGTAACAACACACAACAACAGCAGTCAAGTTTTCGTCTACCGTAAAGCAGTTGGTCTGCCGTAAACAGCAATGTTGTGACACTTTTAAACAGGACAATACTGCCATCTACTGTACATGCATATGTGACCCACCCATACTGTGTCACATTTTTGTGTTGATTTATTTAGTTTATTTTGTGGTTTGAATTCGTTTTTGGAGCTGTCATTCCACATTTATCAGAATTCACATTGGTCAGTAGGGGGCAGTAGGGCGTTTCTTCCCAATTGAATGCTATCACCTGCAGACCGGAAGTGTCTTGTCATTCTGATGAGCGCGACCAGTCTGTGAACAATTGAAACGCTTTTTCCTCCTGTATAACAGGTTAGTTTTGGTGAATCAACTCACTGAATAATATCCATGTGATCTTTATAAGTTTAAGTACACATTCTGATGGTGGAGCCTAACTCTAAAGTGTTTGTGAGTTGTAGTTTGTATTTGTGAATGAATCCAGTGCACAGCTGCAGTAATCAATACAAAATGGCGACGTGAGTGCGCAATGTTTATATAGGAACTTCTGATCCTAATTCAGACTCCCAAATTAGAGCTCCCGCTTTCTTAATTGATTTTATAATGTATATTTGTATAATGTGTGTGTTCTGAAATAGTGACAGAGAATAGAACAAAGGATGGACAATTCAACCCTTAACTCAACAATGAGTAGATGAGTGTTATGTGTGTGTATATGTGTAAATAAATGAACACTGAAATTCAAGTATTTCTTTTATTTATTTATATATATATATATATGTAATAACATATATATATAAATAAATAAAATAAATACTTGAATTTCAGTGTTCATTTATTTTAATAACATATATATATATAGCTAGAATTCACTGAAAGTCAAGTATTTCTTATATATATATCTTAACCACGCCCCCAAACACGCCCCCCGCCCCACCCTCGACCACGCCCCCCACCCCCCACCTCCTGAAATCGGAGGTCTCAAGGTTGGCAAGTATGCTGTAACTACTTGGTATCGGATTGATACCTAAATTTGTGGTATCATCCAAAACTAATGAAATGTATCAAAGAAGAGAAGAATAAGTGATTATTACATTTTAACAGGTCCCCTTTAAGATGGATACATTGATTAACAGTATATAGACACATGGGCAGCAAAGTCAACAGGAAAACTATAAACTAATCAAAACAACAACATGCCTGTGACAACAGTCACTGCGTTCTGTCTGGTTCCCATCTTGGCGTGGTTGGCTTTTGGCCTCTGTTTGATAGTGGTTTACAAAGAACACTGTGGATAAAATGAACAGCAGATTTGCTCTAAAGCTTCCGTCGATCGCTTTGATTAAAAAGAGAAGACGGAGTTATCTCAACACATGCGAGTGCGAGGACGGACCCACCGTGGCTTATCCCCTGGGGGCATACTTGCCAACCTTGAGAGCTCCGATGTCGGGAGGTGGGGGGGTGGAGGGTGGGGGGGAGTATATTGACAGCTAGAATTCACCAAGTCAAGTATTTCATACATACATATATATATATATATATATTAGAGATGCGCGGATAGGCAATTATTTCATCCGCAACCGCATCACAAAAGTCGTCAACCATCCGCATCCACCCGAACTAACATTTAATCAAAACCGCACCCGCCCGTTGTTATATATCTAATATAGACGACGCAAGGCATTAGTGAGGTTATAAAGCTTTTGCCTGTTAAAGAAAGGAGACTGATCCAATGCAGCAGAGACATTCAATGCGTGCCACGCTGTCACGGCCCAGACGCACACCAGTGCGCAATCATCTAGGAGCCGCGCTGAGCGCACCTACAAGCGCGCTCGCGCCACTCAAACTGCTGCGTTCTATCTTGTTTTAACATCCTGTGGCACTCACTTTTCTGGGATCACGGCGGACGAAACTGCTCATGCTCAGGGTGTTTGTGGAGATTCGGGGTTTTGCACAAATGTGATGCACCATGTTAGATGTCCCGGTTTTTGTGACTGTCGTAGACATAAACAGCGTCGCAGCTCTTGCAAATTACGTAGGCAGCATTACTATCATCCTGATTTACAACCTCATAAAAACGAGTCCACGCTGAACTTTTCTGGCCTTTTTTTCCCCCCTGGTCTTTAGTATTCCCTTTTTTAGTTTGTCGCGTACCACGTTTGCTGCCGGCGTTGCAATCTCTTTTTTTTTTTTCTTCTTCTGTTGTGGCATATGCTGCAGGTGCCTGCCCATTTTTCGTATGTGGGTAACAACATTTAACTATGTATGTATATTTCCCAATTGGTTTAACTGCCACCCGCCTGAATCTATTTAAAATCTGATTTTTTTTTATTTCAACCGCCCGACCCGACCCGCGGATAAAATCTAATTTTTTTTTTATTTCAACTGCCCGACCCGCGGATAATCCGCAGACTCCGCGGTTGTGTCCGCAAACCGCGCATCTCTAATATATATACATATATATATATCTACATCCTGAAAATATGCAAACAAAACTGTGTTTGGATAATTGATACTTCAAACTTGCATAAATAAATATTAAGGAATATAACATAACTTGGCTTCTGAGAGCTTCAAAATGTAATGAATAAAATGCTAAAGTTGTTGATAAACAAGCAATTATTTTAATAATTAACATACTTGCCAACCTTGAGACCTCCGATTTCGGGAGGTGGGGGGAGAGGGTGGGGGTGGGCGTTGGCGTGGTCAGGGTGGGACGGGGGCGTGATTGGGGGCGTGGCTAAAAGGGGAGGAGTATATTTACAGCGAGAATTCACCAAGTCAAGTATTTCATATATATATATATATATATATATATATATTTATATATATATATATATATATATTTATATATATATATATATATATATATATATATATATATATATATATATATATAAAATAAATACTTGAATTTCAGTGTTCATGTATTTACACATATACACACACAACACTCATCTACTCATTGTTGAGTTAAGGGTTGAATTGTCCATCCTTGTTCTATTCTCTGTCACTATTTTTCTAACCATGCTGAACACCCTCTCTGATGATAATTAAATATGGTCATTTTAAATGAATTATTATGATAATATAAAATTAATTATTTCAAATATGTTGGATGTAATAAGGAGTCAGAAAAAAAAAAAAAAAAAAATACAATTAATTTTGATGTTTTTAGCAAAATATAGTAATTTTTTTTTATTTTTTTTTTAAATTAATAAATATATTTATTTTTAGGTAAGATAAACATAATATTACAATTTGTCTCTAGTCTGTATGATTTAGTTCTTGTCACCCCGTCGTGAAAAAAGGCTGTCCTCACTCAGGTCCGCATGGAGCTGGAGGGGGCGTGGCCTCCAGCTCCGGCTGAAAATCGGGAGATTTTCGGGAGAATATTTGTCCCGGGAGGTTTTCGGGAGAGGCGCTGAATTCCAGGGGTGTGCACGGCACTATTCCCACAGGCGAAACCTAAGCTTGAGTCAACTCATGGATGCAGATGTCATATATTACTGCTTCCCCTCTGTATATCTACTTGCATTCATGCATAGTGCAAAACCAGACAGCCTTCATCAGTGCTTTGTTCCCATGTCAGGTGCCCGAGGGCAGTCGGGTACATCTGTGTCGCAGACCTCGGACCTGCTCCCACTGGTCCGGGATGCAAGCGAAGGCAGAAGGGAGTGATGAGGAAAGGAAGTGGGCAATGAATGATCTGTGCTACATAGTGGGAGCGCTGCAGGAAGGCAAAGTGAGGGGAGTTGAAATGGTTGAGCAGCACAAGGGAGGGCGGGGAGGGTAGAGAGAAGGATATGGACCGGGGCCAAGGCCCGTTCGAGCGCAAAGCACACAGTGCAGGAATGCCAACGCCCCCCCGACGTCCCCTACCCCCTCCCAAGCAGGGCCTCCCTCCGCCACAGAAAACTGTTGGGGGAGAGAAAGAACGAAAGAAAGAAAGCGTAAACAAACAGGAGCGCGGAAGACTATTAAAAAAAGATATGAAATGATTTCCTGTGTGACACGCTGATAGCACACTCCTACACGCCACACAGGACGCCTTTTGTGAAGAGTTCACTTTAAAGGCAGAAGAAGACGGAAGAAAACGGCCTTCGCGTTTAGTTCGAGGCTCTGTTTGCTCTCGCACGGTAGCTACTTAAATAGCGAACCCAAGCAAACACAAAGACTATATGTGGTCACAGGTTAGACTCACTTAAGCCTTTAATCTATAGCAAGTAGTCAAGGTCATAACGGAACGTCAACCAATCGCGATCGATCTTATCCGAGCTTAATTTGTGGCCATGTCATCCAGCTGGTTTAGACTTAATCATGATACAACAAAAAAAAAAGTTAAAGTACCACTGATAGTCACACACATATTAGGTGTGGTTGGGGGCGTGGTTAAGATATATATATATAAGAAATACTTGACTTTCAGTGTTCATTTATTTACACATATACACACACATAACACTCATCTACTCATTGTTGAGTTCCATCCATCCATCCATCCATCCATCTTCTTCCGCTTATCCGAGGTCGGGTCGCGGGGGCAGCAGCCTAAGCAGGGAAGCCCAGACTTCCCCCTCCCCAGCCACTTCGTCCAGCTCCTCCCGGGGGATCCCGAGGCGTTCCCAGGCCAGCCGGGAGAGATAGTCTTCCCAGCGTGTCCTGGGTCTTCCCCGTGGCCTCCTACCGGTCGGACGTGCCCGAAACACTTTCCTAGGGAGGCGTTCGGGTGGCATCCTGACCAGATGCCCGAACCACCTCATCTGGCTCCTCTCCATGTGGAGGAGCAGCGGCTTTACTTTGAGCTCCCCCCGAATGACAGAGCTTCTCACCCTATCTCTAAGGGAGAGCCCCGCCACTCGGCGGAGGAAACTCATTTCGGCCGCTTGTACCCGTGATCTTGTCCTTTCGGTCATGACCCAAAGCTCATGACCATAGGTGAGGATGGGAATGTAGATCGACCGGTAAATCGAGAGCTTTGCCTTCCGGCTCAGCTCCTTCTTCACCACAACGGATCGATACAGCGTCCGCATTACTGAAGACGCCGCACCGATCCGCCTGTCGATCTCACGATCCACCCTTCCCTCACTCGTGAACAAGACTCCGAGGTACTTGAACTCCTCCACTTGGGGCAAGATCTCCTCCCCAACCCAGAGATGGCACTCCACCCTTTTCCGGGAGAGAACCATGGACTCGGACTTGGAGGTGCTGATTCCCATCCCAGTCGCTTCACACTCGGCTGCGAACCGATCCAGTGAGAGCTGAAGATCTTGGCCGGAGGAAGCCATCAGGACCACATCATCTGCAAATAGCAGTGACCTAATCCTGCAGCCACCAAACCAGATCCCCTCAACGCCCTGACTGCGCCTAGAAATTCTGTCCATAAAGGTTATGAACAGAATCGGTGACAAAGGGCAGCCTTGGCGGAGTCCAACCCTCACTGGAAACGTGTCCGACTTACCGCCGGCAATGCGGACCAAGCTCTGACACTGATCATACAGGGAGCGAACTGCCACAATCAGACAGTCCGTTACCCCATACTCTCTGAGCACTCCCCACAGGACTTCCCGGGGTACACGGTCGAATGCCTTCTCCATATACACACACACATAACACTCATCTACTCATTGTTGAGTTCAGGGTTGAATTGTCCATCCTTGTTCTATTCTCTGTCACTATTTCAGAACACACACATTATACAAATATACATTATAAAATCAATAAGAAAACGGGAGCTCTAATTTGGGAGTCTGAATTAGGATCAGAAGTTCCTATACAAACATTGCGCACTCACGTCGCCTTTTTGTATTGATTACTGCAGCTGTGCACTGGATTCATTCACAAATACAAACTACAACTCACAAACACTTTAGAGTTAGGCTCCACCGTCAGAATGTGTACTTAAACTTATAAAGATCACATGGATATTATTCCGTGAGTTGATTCACCAAAACTAACCTGTTATACAGGAGGAAAAAGCGTTCCAATTGTTCACAGACTGGTCGCTCTCATCAGAATGACAAGACACTTCCGGTTTGCAGGTGATAGCATTCAATTGGGAAGAAACGCCCCACTGCCCCCTACTGACCAATGTGAATACTGATAAATGTGGAATGACAGCTCCAAAAACGAATTCAAACCACAAAATAAAATAAATAAATCAACACAAAAATGTGACACATTATGGGTGGGTCACATATGCATGTACAGTAGATGGCAGTATTGTCCTGTTTAAAAGTGTCACAACATTGCTGTTTTCGGCAGACGAACTGCTTTACGGGGGACGAAAACTTGACTGCTGTTGTTGTGTGTTGTTACAGCGCTGGGAGGACGTTAATGAAACTGCCTAACAATAAACCCACATAAGAAACCAAGAACTTGCCCTCCATCATTAGCTGTTTATATTGTGGGAAAGCTGACGTGTGAACAGGATGTCAATACGTCACTCAGGTCAGCATGGAGCTGGAGGGGGCGTGGCTAAGAGGGGAGGAGTATATTTACAGCTAGAATTCACCAAGTCAAGTATTCCATATATATATATGAAATACTTGACTTTCAGTGAATTCTTGCTATAAATATATATTTCTTTTATTGTGTGTATATATATATATATATATATATATATATATATATATATATATATATATACATATATATATATATAAAATAAATACTTGAATTTCAGTGTTCATTTATTTACACATATACTTGTTGAGCTAAGGGTTGAATTGTCCATCCTTGTTCTATTCTCTGTCACTATTTTTCTAACCATGCCGAACACCCTCTCTGATGATGCATTGCTGTGTGGCACGCACAAAAGTGCTTTCATCAAATGCACTAGATGGCAGTATTGTCCTGTTTAAGAGTTTACGGCAGACGAACTGCTTTACGGTAGACCAAAACGTGACTGCTGTTGTTGTGTGTTGTTACCGCGCTGGGAGGACGTTAATGAAACTGCCTTAACAATAAACCCACATAAGGAACCAAGAACTCGACCTCGATCATTCTACAGTTATAACGTCAGTGGGCAGGCACACAGTTTATATTGTGGGAAGATTTTGGGAGATTTTCGGGAGATAATTTGTCCCGGGAGGTTTTCGGGAGAGGCGTTGAATTTCGGAAGTCTCCCGGAAAATCCGGGAGGGTTGGCAAGTATGCCTTTATTTAGAAAAGTACCAAAAAGTATCGAAATAATTGTGGTACTGGTACCAACATATTGGTATCGGGACAACACTACATAGGTTCGACATCAATATATAATCCTGATTGACAGCCATGAACACAATAATCCACCATTTGTATATCTAATGATTATAAACCTTTGAGCAAATGCGATTTAATCTGTGATGTCCCAGCGAGAACCGTATTCATTTTGAGTAACAACTGCAAGTTACTTGAAGCCTACAAATATAGCTTACCACCACTAGATTTAGATTTAGATTTAGATTTATTGGTCCCCTTGGGGAAATTCATTGTCACTGCCGTACATTTAAACACTAGACATTACACATCACACAAAAAAAAAATAAGAAAAAGACATCATACATGACTAACACACATTTACAGGCTTGTCAGACAGGTCGGCCGGGCCTGCTGTTAAGGGCGGCTATAGCTGCAGGGATAAGGCTTTTCCTGAGGCGGGCCCTCCGGAATTTGATAGTTCTGTACCTGCGCCCTGATGGTAGTGGGATGATGTATTGGTGTAGTGGGTGAGTGATATCCTGGACTATTGTTTTTGCCATTCGATTCATTATAGCATGAATGTGGAGTGAATGAATGATGGGTTCTCAGTTCTCACTGCAAAGTGCTTTGAATGTCTAGAAAAAAATGCTAAATAACTCAAATCCATTATTATTATTATTACTACCGTATTTTCCGCACTATAAGGCGCACCTAAAAACCACAAATTTTCTCAAAAGCTGACAGTGCGCCTTATAACCCGGTGCGCTTTATATATGGATTAATATTAAGATTCATTTTCATAAAGTTTCGGTCTCGCAACTACGGTAAACAGCCGCCATCTTTTTTCCCCATAGAAGAGGAAGTGCTTCTTCTTCTACGCAAGCAACCGCCAAGGTAAGCACCCGCCCCCATAGAACAGGAAGCGCTTCTTCTTCTACTGTAAGCAACCACCCGCCCGCGTAGAAGAAGAAGAAGCGCGCGAATATTACGTTTCATTTCCTTTGTGTGTTTACATCTGTAAAGACCACAAAATGGCTCCTACTAAGCGACAGGTTTCCGGTTCATGAAAAGACGCAATCTCTCCATCCGCACACGGAATACTATTTCACAGCAACTGCCTAAAGACTTTCAAGAAAAGCTGGCTACTTTCCGTGCATATTGTAAAAACAAGATAGCTGAAAAAAAGATCCGGCCAGAGAACATTATCAACATGGACGAGGTTCCACTGACTTTTGATATTCCTGTGAACCGCACTGTGGATACAACGGGAGCACGTACGGTGAATATTCGCACCACAGGGAATGAGAAGTCATCCTTCACTGTGGTTCTAGCTTGCCATGCTAATGGCCAGAAACTTCCACCCATGGTGATATTCAAAAGGAAGACCTTGCCAAAAGAGACCTTTCCAGCCGGCGTCATCATAAAAGCTAACTCGAAGGGATGGATGGATGAAGAAAAGATGAGCGAGTGGTTAAGGGAAGTTTACGCGAAGAGGCCGGGTGGCTTTTTTCACGCAGCTCCGTCCATGTTGATATACGACTCCATGCGCGCCCACATCACGCTGGTTTTTAATATATTATTAAAGTTTGACTGACCTATCTGACTGTTTTTTTGACATTCCTTTAGCGCAGTTAGATGCGGCTTATAACACGGGGCGGCTTATAGGTGGACAAAGTTTTGAAATATGCCGTTCATTGAAGGCGCGGCTTATAACCCAGGGCGCCTTATGGTGCGGAAAATACGGTACATGGGGACACAAGTTTGAATAAACTCTTTGGTCAAATCAACTCAGCTCCTTGTCGGTTCAGTTTAACCCGAAATGATATCCAACTTAAGATATGTCGGGTCGGGAGGGGTGTCAAAGTTCAAATTGGTCATTGCCGGTTGCAATTTTCCTTTCCACACACATTGCAACAGTTTCTTAAATCTCACAAAAGGCACCTTTGAAGTCATGCTAATCCTAATTTTGACAAATTCAGTTACATGGACTTTGTCAACCCAGAGAACGCAGGTGTCGACGCTGGTCTATTTCTGCGGAGTCTGCTTTTCATTACTACCAATAATTCATTTATAAAAAAAAAAATATTCCTGGCACTCAGTGAATGGCCTCAAAATTTCCATTTCATAAGCCGTATTTAGTTTGGCAGAATCGGGACGGTGGAGTCTTTTGAATTCTTCCGGGACATTTTTGAACAAGGCTCAAGAGAGCTTTCTAGTTTGCACCTCTCTGGCTATCAATAAGTAGATTTGTCACCAATAAGTGATAATAAATAATAAAACACACAAGTCTAACGTGCACTTCAGCAAACCGGTTTTTAGGAAAGCACCGATTTATCAGGTCGCATTTCTCAAATCATCCGTCTTGCTTTTCTGTGATGCCTGTACACAAATGACTGATCTCCCTCCTGGATTCATTTCTAAACAAATAGGAATGTGATCTACGGTCTTCATTGACGGAACACAGAACACTTATGGAGCGAGACAATAAAAGCAGAACTCACTTACTACAAACCCCGTTTCCATAGGAGTTGGGAAATTGTGTTAGATGTAAATATAAACGGAATACATCCATCCATCCATCAATCTTCTTCCGCTTATCCGAGGTCAAGCAGGGAAGCCCAGACTTCCCTCTCCCCAGCCACTTCGTCCAGCTCCTCCCGGGGGATCCCGAGGCGTTCCCAGGCCAGCCGGGAGAGATAGTCTTCCCAGCGTGTCCTGGGTCTTCCCCGTGGCCTCCTACCGGTCGGACGTGCCCGAAACACCTTCCTAGGGAGGCGTTCGGGTGGCATCCTGACCAGATGCCCGAACCACCTCATCTGGCTCCTCTCGATGTGGAGGACCAGCGGCTTTACTTTGAGCTCCCCCCGAATGACAGAGCTTCTCACCCTATCTCTAAGGGAGAGCCCCGCCACTCGGCGGAGGAAACTCATTTCGGCCGCTTGTACCCGTGATCTTGTCCTTTCGGTCATAACCCAAAGCTCATGACCATAGGTGAGGATGGGAACGTAGATCGACCGGTAAATCGAGAGCTTTGCCTTCCGGCTCAGCTCCTTCTTCACCACAACGGATCGATACAGCGTCCGCATTACTGAAGACGCCGCACCGATCCGCCTGTCGATCTCACGATCCACTCTTCCCTCACTCGTGAACAAGACTCCGAGGTACTTGAACTCCTCCACTTGGGGCAAAATCTCCTCCCCAACCCGGAGATGGCACTCCACCCTTTTCCGGGCGAGAACCATGGACTCGGACTTGGAGGTGCTGAGTCTCATCCCAGTCGCTTCACACTCGGCTGCAAACCGATCCAGTGAGAGCTGAAGATCCTGGCCGGAGGAAGCCATCAGGACCACATCATCTGCAAATAGCAGTGACCTAATCCTGCAGCCACCAAACCGGATCCCCTCAACGCCTTGACTGCGCCTAAAAATTCTGTCCATAAAAGTTCAGAACAGAATGGGTGACAAAGGGCAGCCTTGGCAGAGTCCAACCCTCACTGGAAACGTGTCCGACTTACTGCCTGCAATGCGGACCAAGCTCTGACACTGAGCATACAGGGAGCGGACCGCCACAATCAGACAGTCCGAAACCCCATACTCTCTGAGCACTCCCCACAGGACTTCCCGAGGGACACGGTTGAATGCCTTCTCCAAGTCCACAAAACACATGTAGACTGGTTGGGCAAACTCCCATGCACCCTCAAGGACCCTGCCCAGAGTATAGAGCTGGTCCACAGTTCCACGACCAGGACCAAAACCACACTGTTCCTCCTGAATCCGAGGTTCGACTATCCGGCGTAGCCTCCTCTCCAGTACACCTGAATAGACCTTACCGGGAAGGCTGAGGAGTGTGATCCCATGATAGTTAGAACACACCCTCCGGTTCCCCTTCTTAAAGAGAGGAACCACCACCCCGGTCTGCCAATCCAGAGGCACCGCCCCCGATGTCCACGTTTTTCTTCCAACATAACAATTATCACAAAATCACGGTGATCTAGATATTGTCGTTGAAATAACTTTGTGGTTAAATCCTGAGTTTCTCCTGTAGTTTTGTTGACGTTTTTGTGTGCAAATGTTTTAAGAATGTTTTCCAAAAACACAATCATAATTGTGTCTGCTAAAAAACGACCGCTACATCATACTTGCCAACCCTCCCGGATTTTCCGGGAGACTCCCGAAATTCAGCGCCTCTCCCGAAAACCTCCCGGGACACATTTTCTCCCGAAAATCTCCCGAAATTCAGGCGGACTCAGGTCCTCCACAATATAAAAAAGCGTACCTGCCCAATCACGTTATAACTATAGAATGATGGAGGGCGAGTTCTTGGTTTCTTATGTGGGTTTATTGTTAGGCAGTTTCATTAATGTCCTCCCAGCGCGGTAACAACACACAACAACAGCAGTCACTTTTTTGTATACCGTAAAGCAGTTCGTCTGCCGTAAACAGCAATGTTGTGACACTCTTAAACAGGACAATACTGCCATCTAGTGCATTTGATGAAAGCACTTTTGTGCGTGCCACACATCAATGCATCATCAGGGAGGGTGTTCAGCATGGTTCGAAAAATAGTGACAGAGAATAGAACAACGATGGACAATTCAACCCTTAACTCAACAATGAGTAAATAAATGATAAATGGGTTGTACTTGTATAGCGCTTTTCTACCTTCAAGGTACTCAAAGCGCTTTGACACTACTTCCACATTTACCCATTCACACACACATTCACACACTGATGGAGGGAGCTGCCATGCAAGGCGCTAACCAGCACCCATCAGGAGCAAGGGTGAAGTGTCTTGCTCAGGACACAACGGACATGACGAGGTTGGTACTAGGTGGGGATTGAACCAGGGACCCTCGGGTCGCGCACGGCCATTTTTCCACTGCGCCATGCCGTCCCGTTAAGTAGAGGAGTGTTATGTGTGTGTATATGTGTAAATAAATGAACACTGAAATTCAAGTATTTATTTTATATATATATATATATATATATATATATATATATATATATATATATATATATATATTTTAAAAAAATTAATTAAAAAAAAAAAATATATATATATAATAAAATAAACATATATATATATATATATATATATATATATACGTATATATATATATATATATATATAGCTAGAATTCACTGAACGTCAAGTATTTATTATATATATATATATATATATATATATATATATATATATATTAAAGATGCGTGGTTTGCGGGCACAACCGCGGAGTCCGCGGATTATCCGCGGATCGGGCGGATGAAATTTAAAAAAATTAGATTTTATCCGCGGGTCGGGTCGGGTCGGGTCGGGTCGGGTCGGGCGGTGGAAATTAAAAAAAATTAGATTTTAAATAGATTCAGGCGGGTGGCAGTTAAACCAATTGGGAAATATATATACATAGTTAAATGTTGTTACCCACATACGAAAAACGAGCAGGCACCTGCAGCATATGCCACAACAGAAGAAGAAAAAAAAGAGAGATGGACACTTTTACGGAGCGGAGAAGGCCCCCGACGCCTCGCCGGGGTCCGGGACCGTGGCCCCTTCCCCCGAGAGGGCCCCACCGGGAGCCGTAGCTGAGGCGATCCGCGAGAAGGGCCCGACGCACGTCCAGGGTCACCACCGCGCCCACCGCACCGACACCCCGCCTCGTCCGCCTTCGCCGCGGCCGGCGTCACGCGCAGCAGGTAAGCAGCATACCTGCCCGCCACCCCCGTGGCCGGGGGCTCGTAACAGGGGTCACTCCGCGCGCTCCGCCCGCGCAGCTTACCTGCCCGCCACCCCTGTTGCCGGGGGCGCGTAACAGGGGTCACTCCGCGCGCAGTGCGCTCACGAAAGGGGTGGGGCTCACCCTGGTTGATATAGACAGCAGCTAGGACGGTGGCCATGGAAGTCGGAACCCGCTAAGGAGTGTGTAACAACCCACCTGCCGAATCAACTAGCCCTGAAAATGGATGGCGCTGGAGCGTCGGGCCCATATACCCGGCCGTCGCGCTTGGAGGTGCGCTCAGCGCGGCTCCCATATGATTGCGCACTGGTGTGCGTCTGGGTCGTGACAGCGTGGCACGCGAATGTCTGTGCTGCATTGGATCAGTCTCCTTTCTTTAACAGGCAAAAGCTTTATAACCTCACTAATGCCTTGCATCGTCTATATTAGATATATAACAACGGGCGGGTGCGGGCGGATGCGGTTCTGATCAAATGTTAGATCGGGTGGATTGCGGATGGTTGACGACTTTCTGATGCGGTTGCGGATGAAATAATTGCCTATCCGCGCATCTCTAATATATATATATATATATATATATATATCTATATATATGAAATACTTGACTTTCTTATATAGTATTTCTTATATATATATATATATATATATATATATATATATGAAATACTTGACTTGGTGAATACTAGCTGTAAATATACTCCTCCCCTTTTAGCCACGCCCCCAACCACGCCCCCGTCCCACCCCGACCACGCACATCCCCACCCCCTCCCCCCACCTCCCGAAATCGGAGGTCTCAAGGTTGGCAAGTATGCGCTACATACTCCACGAACATGGCGAACCTGCTGTGCTGAAATCATCCTTTCAGGGGGTCTGGATCAGGGCCTACTTTTTTTTTAGAGTTCAATCAAAATCACGAAGTAAAATTACTTTTCAAGGAACTGAGCCGAGTACAATTTTCCATGAATTACATTTCATTTTGCAAGAAATCCCACTGAATGAGTTGTGCACCTGGGGAGGAAACAAGGTCAATTAGCGGTTGATACAAATAAACGCAACACACTAAGCGACGACGGAAGTTCCCATATTCTGATGTATTGGCCTCGGTTCCTGGCTATTTCTGCCAGGAGGGATCCTGTGTCACTAATCCTGTGAAGGGGCGAGGCGGGGTTGGGGTGGGGGGGGGGGGGGGGGGGGTTGCCGGATGCAGCTGAAGTTTACTGCCTTCATTTATAGACAATCACACAAACACGCCATTTTAGCCTTCCATTCATGTCCAAATACAACATTGCAACAGTAGAAGGAGGAAAGTGAGTGATCTGGATCATTCATGCATCCCAAACCCTCCTATCAAGTGACAAAGGGCCCCCTTTCAACAGAACCCCCCCGTGACACTACAGAGGTAATAATTAGCTCGGGGCATATCACTTCTTCCCTTCCCATCTGGCAAACTCTGCAGCGTGCAATTTGATTAGAGGCAAAAAAAAAACAAGTAAATGATTGTAATTTATCATTCCTTTGTCTACAGTGCGGGTCAGAACTCTGGGCTTCAAATGTCGACAAACTGCATCGATCATTTGGTCAAAAACCGATACTTTTATGATATTTATTTATATAAACCACTGTTTGAGTTGCTGGCACCAGCATTCCGCATACAGTTATTCCGTTATCAAAATACGGCCAAGGTAAAACTGAGGCTTGTGAATTTCCTGGTCTTTTTATCCCCGTTAATAATAATGACTTATTTCCTTGCATCTGAAGCTTTCTTCATTTTTCTTCTAATTTTGGTCAAAAACCTCTCCGATTCTCCTCCTCCGTCAGCTCCGTACATCGCTGTCCCTGTGAACTTATACTGGTTGATTAGTTTCACCACTGCTGCCCTCCAGCTGGAGGCTCGTGTATCGTTCAAGCAGGAATAGAAACAAAGGTAACACTTTAGTATGGGGAACATATTCACCATCAATTAGTTGCTTATTAACATGCAAATTAGTAACATATTGGCTCTTAACTAGTCATTATTAAGGACTTATTAATGCCTTACCTTTCATGGCCTTATTATACAACCAGTAAGCCGGTTGTCATGTCTGTGTAATCATGTTTTGTTTTAAGTCATGTTTTGTTTAGTTTCTGGCTTTTCACTCCCTTGTCTTGTTTGCATGATTACCCATTAGTTTCACCTGTTCCACATTTGGACTCATTGTGCACTCTTGTTTGTCACCATAGCAACCATTAGTTTTCACCTGTCACGTCACGCACCTGTTTCACGTTTTGAGTCACGCACCTGCTTTCACTAATCATGTCCATAGTATTTAAGTTCATTCATTTTCTGTTGTTCGTCCTGACGACATCCCCGCATTTATGCTCCTGCACACTCTCCACACCCTGATGACCCTGGCTACTCTTTTTTTTTCATGCCGGTTCCATGCCAAGTAAGTTTTTGTTTATTAAGCCACAGTTAGTGTTTTGTTTAATTGTTCATAGTTTCTGCCAATGTGCAAGTTTTGTGTTTATAGTCTAGTTACCTCCGCCCCTGTGCACGCTTTTCGTTTATTCCTTTTTTGATAGTTTAAATAAATCATGTACCCACCTTCAAGCCTTGACCAGTCCAGTTCATTTGCACCACGGGAGAACAAACCAAGCCTTGGTCCCAGTCTTGACACCGGTAACCCTAACCCTCTAATCCTAACCCTAACCAAATAACTCTGAATTAAGTCTTTGTTGCTTAGAATATGTTCCCCTAGTGTCCAAATAACTCTAAATTAAGTCTTTGTTACTTAGAATATGTTCCCTGAGTGTCCAAATAACTCTAAATTAAGTCTTTGTTACTTAGAATATGTTCCCCTAGTGTCCAAATAACTCTAAATTAAGTCTTTGTTACTTCGAATATGTTCACCTAGTGTCCAAATAACTCTAAATTAAGTCTTTGTTACATAGAATATGTTCCCCTAGTGTCCAAATAACTCTAAATTAAGTCTTTGTTACTTACAATATGTTCCCCGAGTGTCCAAATAACTCTAAATTAAGTCTTTGTTACTTAGAATATGTTCCCCGAGTGTCCAAATAACTCTAAATTAAGTCTTGTTACTTACAATATGTTCCCCCTAGTGTCAAATAACTCTTAATTAAGTCTTTGTTACTTAGAATATGTTCCCCTAGTGTCCAAATAACTCTAAATTAAGTCTTTGTTACTTAGAATATGTTCCCCTAGTGTCCAAATAACTCTGAATTAGGTCTTTGTTACTTAGAATATGTTCCCCGAGTGTCCAAATAACTCTAAATTAAGTCTTTGTTACTTAGAATATGTTCCCCTAGTGTCCAAATAACTGTAAATTAAGTCTTTGTTACTTAGAATATGTTCCCCGAGTGTCCAAATAACTCTAAATTAAGTCTTTGTTACTTAGAATATGTTCCCCTAGTGTCCAAATAACTCAAAATTAAGTCTTTGTTACTTAGAATATGTTCACCTAGTGTCCAAATAACTCTAAATTAGGTCTTTGTTACTTAGAATATGTTCCCCTAGTGTCCAAATAACTATAATTAAGTCTTTATTACTTAGAATATGTTCCCCGAGTGTCCAAATAACTCTAAATTAAGTCTTTGTTACTTACAATATGTTCTCCGAGTGTCCAAATAACTCTAAATTAAGTCTTTGTTACTTACAATATGTTCCCATAGTGTCCAAATAACTCTTAATTAAGTCTTTGCTACTTAGAATATGTTCACCTAGTGTCCAAATAACTCTAAATTAAGTCTTTGTTACTTAGAATATGTTCCCCTAGTGTCCAAATAACTCTTAATTAAGTCTTTGTTACTTGGAATATGTTCCCCTAGTGTCCAAATAACTCTTAATTAAGTCTTTGTTACTTAGAATATGTTCCCCTAGTGTCCAAATAACTCTTAATTAAGTCTTTGTTACTTAGAATATGTTCCCCTAGTGCCCAAATAACTCTAAATTAAGTCTTTGTTACTTAGAATATGTTCCCCTAGTGTCCAAATAACTCTAAATTAAGTCTTTGTTACTTAGAATATGTTCACCTAGTGTCCAAATAACTCTAAATTAAGTCTTTGTTACTTAGAATATGTTCCCCGAGTGTCCAAATAACTCTAAATTAAGTCTTTGTTACTTAGAAAATGTTCCCCGAGTGTCCAAATAACTCTAAATTAAGTCTTTGTTACTTAGAATATGTTCCCCTAGTGTCCAAATAACTCTAAATTAAGTCTTTGTTACTTAGAATATGTTCCCTGAGTGTCCAAATAACTCTAAATTAAGTCTTTATTACTTAGAATATGTTCCCCTAGTGTCCAAATAACTCTAAATTAAGTATTTGTTACTTAGAATATGTTCCCCCTAGTGTCCAAATAACTCTTAATTAAGTCTTTGCTACTTAGAATATGTTCCCCTAGTGTCCAAATAACTCTAAATTAAGTCTTTGTTACTTTGAATATGTTCCCCGAGTGTCCAAATAACTCTTAATTAAGTCTTTGTTACATAGAATGTTCCCCTAGTGTCCAAATAACTCTAAATTAAGTCTTTGTTACTTAGAATATGTTCCCCGAGTGTCCAAATAACTCTAAATTAAGTCTTTGTTACTTAGAATATGTTCCCCTAGTGTCCAAATAACTCTAAATTAAGTCTTTGTTACTTACAATATGTTCTCCGAGTGTCCAAATAACTCTAAATTAAGTCTTTGTTACTTAGAATATGTTCCCCTAGTGTCCAAATAACTCAAAATTAAGTCTTTGTTACTTATAATATGTTCACCTAGTGTCCAAATAACTCTAAATTAAGTCTTTGTTACTTACAATATGTTCCCCGAGTGTCCAAATAACTCTAAATTAAGTCTTTGTTACTTACAATATGTTCCCCTAGTGTCCAAATAACTCTTAATTAAGTATTTGCTACTTAGAATATGTTCCCCATACTAAAGTTTATGTTAAATCCACTATGGACTGGACTCTCACGATTATGTTAGATCTACTATGGACTGGACTCTCACGATTATGTTAGATCCACTATGGACTGGACTCTCACTAGTATGTTAGATCCACTATGG
Organism: Nerophis lumbriciformis; assembly: GCF_033978685.3. Classification (NCBI taxonomy): domain Eukaryota; kingdom Metazoa; phylum Chordata; class Actinopteri; order Syngnathiformes; family Syngnathidae; genus Nerophis; species Nerophis lumbriciformis. The sequence continues at coordinate 46,418,744 of NC_084560.2, forward strand.
ACTGGACTCTCACTATTATGTTAGATCCACTATGGACTGGACTCTCACTATTATGTTGGATCCACTATGGACTGGACTCTCACACTATTATGTTAGATCCACTATGGACTGGACTCTCACACTATTATGTTAGATCCACTATGCACTGGACTCTCACTATTATGTTAGATCCACTATGGACTGGACTCTCACTATTATGTTAGATCCACTATGGACTGGACTCTCACTATTATGTTAGATCCACTATGGACTGGACTCTCACTATTATGTTAGATCCACTATGGACTGGACTCTTACTATTATGTTGGATCCACTATGGACTGTACTCTCACAATATTATGTCAGACCCACTCGACATCCATTGCATTCGGTCTCCCCTAGAGGCGGTGGGATTACCCACATATGCGGTCCTCTCCAAGGTTTCTCATAGTCATTCACATCGACGTCCCACTGGGTGAGTTTTTCCTTGCCCTTATGTGGGCTCTGTACCGAGGATGTGGTTGTGGCTTGTAAGTTTCGTACAAGTATCAACCCTGCAGGACGAGGAATAGCTAAACATGCTTCACTACACACCATAGCTCACCGGTGTCAAAATGTAAACAACGCCATTGGTGGATCTACACCTGACATCCACTGTAATGATACCAAGTATAGGCACGTATCTAGTCGTTTTCTTTCGTGTTTTTAAAATGTCTTATGTTTATAGTCAGTAAATATGTCCCTGGACACATGAGGACTTTGAATATGACCAATGTATGATCCTGTAACTACTTGGTATCAGATTGATACCTAAATGTGTGGTATCATCCAAAACTAATGTAAAGTATCAAAGAAGAGAAGAATAAGTGATTATTACATTTTAACAGAAGTGTAGATAGAACATGTTAAAAGAGAAAGTAAGCAGATATTAATAGTAAATGAACAAGTAGATTAATAATTCATTTTCTACCACTTGTCCTTAATAATGTGTACAAAATAATAGGTGTATAAATGACACAATATGTTACTGCATATGTCAGCAGACTAATTAGGAGCCTTTGTTTGTTTACTTACTAATAAAAGACAAATATGTTCACTATTTTATTTAAGGACTAAATTGCAATAAGAAACATATGTTTAATGTACCCTAAGATCATACTTGCCAACCTTGAGACCTCCGATTTCGGGAGGTGGGGGGCTGGGGGCGTGGTCGGGGGTGGGGCGGGGCGTGGTTGGGGGCGTGGTTAAGGGGGAGGAGTATATTGACAGCTAGAATTCACCAAGTCAAGTATTTTATACATACATATATACATACATACATATATATATATATATATATATATATATATATATATATATATATATATATATATATATATATATATATATATATATATATATATATATATATATATATATATATCTACATCCTGAAAATATGCAAACAAAACTGTGTTTGGATAATTGATACTTCAAACTTGCATAAATAAATATTAAGGAATATAACATAACTTGGCTTCTGAGAGCTTCAAAATGTAATGAATAAAATGCTAAAGTTGTTGATAAACAAGCAATTATTTTAATAATTAAATATGGTCATTTTAAATGAATTATTATGATCATTTAAAATTAATTATTTCAAATATGTTTATTTCAATGTAAAATTCTATGGCTGGATGTAATAAGGAGTCAGAAAAAATAAATAAAAAAATACAATTAATTTTGATGTTTTTAGCAAAATATAGTAAAAATGTATTTAGTTTTTTTTGTTTTTTTTAATTAATAAATATCTATATATTTTTAGGTAAGATAAACATAATAATACAATGTATCTCTAGTCTGGATGATTTAGTTCTTGTCACCCTGTTGTCCTCCCGTAGTGAAAAAAGGCTGTCCTCACTCAGGTCCGCATGGAGCTGGAGGGGGCGTGGCCTCCAGCTCCGGCTGAAAATCGGGAGATTTTCGGGAGAATATTTGTCCCGGGAGGTTTTCGGGAGAGGCGCTGAATTTCGGGAGTCTCCCGGAAAATTCGGGAGGGTTGGCAAGTATGCCTAAGATTTTTTGTTAAAATAAAGCCAATAATTTTTTTGTGGTCCCCTTTATTTAGAAAATTATTGAAAAGTATAAAAATAATTTTAGTACCGGTACCAAAATATTGGTATCGTTACAACACTACTTCGCATACACATTTAAAATCAATTTTATTTCTGTTATGATTTGGGTTAGTCGTTGGATGACTCAACTACGTTAATACACTGACACACAACATCCGGATTCCCATCATGCATTGCTTCAAAACTACGGCAAGTAGTAATGTCCAAAAACATAACAGAGACCATATTTGCCAACCTTGAGACCTCCGATTTCGGGAGGTGGGGGGAGGGGGGAGGGGTGGGCGTGGTCGAGGTGGGACGGGGGCGTGGCTAAAAGGGGAGGAGTATATTTACAGCTAGAATTCACCAAGTCAAGTATTTCATATATATATATATATATATATATATATATATATATATATATATATATATATATATATATATACATATACATATACAGGTAAAAGCCAGTAAATTAGAATATTTGGAAAAACTTGATTTATTTCAGTAATTGCATTCAAAAGGTGTAACTTGTACATTATATTTATTCATTGCACACAGACTGATGCATTCAAATGTTTATTTCATTTACTTTTGATGATTTGAAGTGGCAACAAATGAAAATCCAAAATTCCGTGTGTCACAAACTTAGAATATTACTTAAGGCTAATACAAAAAAGGGATTTTTAGAAATGTTGGCCAACTGAAAAGTATGAAAATGAAAAATATGAGCATGTACAATACTCAATACTTGGTTGGAGCTCCTTTTGCCTCAATTACTGCGTTAATGCGGCGTGGCATGGAGTCGATGAGTTTCTGGCACTGCTCAGGTGTTATGAGAGCCCAGGTTGCTCTGATAGTGGCCTTCAACTCTTCTGCGTTTTTGGGTCTGGCATTCTGCATCTTCCTTTTCACAATACCCCACAGATTTTCTATGGGGCTAAGGTCAGGGGAGTTGGCGGGCCAATTTAGAACAGAAATACCATGGTCCGTAAACCAGGCACGGGTAGATTTTGCGCTGTGTGCAGGCGCCAAGTCCTGTTGGAACTTGAAATCTCCATCTCCATAGAGCAGGTCAGCAGCAGGAAGCATGAAGTGCTCTAAAACTTGCTGGTAGACGGCTGCGTTGACCCTGGATCTCAGGAAACAGAGTGGACCGACACCAGCAGATGACATGGCACCCCAAACCATCACCCAACCATGCAAATTTTGCATTCCCTTTGGAAATCGAGGTCCCAGAGTCTGGAGGAAGACAGGAGAGGCACAGGATCCACGTTGCCTGAAGTCTAGTGTAGAGTTTCCACCATCAGTGATGGTTTGGGGTGCCATGTCATCTGCTGGTGTCGGTCCACTCTGTTTCCTGAGATCCAGGGTCAACGCAGCCGTCTACCAGCAAGTTTTAGAGCACTTCATGCTTCCTGCTGCTGACCTGCTCTATGGAGATGGAGATTTCAAGTTCCAACAGGACTTGGCGCCTGCACACAGCGCAAAATCTACCCGTGCCTGGTTTACCGACCATGGTATTTCTGTTCTAAATTGGCCCGCCAACTCCCCTGACCTTAGCCCCATAGAAAATCTGTGGGGTATTGTGAAAAGGAAGATGCAGAATGCCAGACCCAAAAACGCAGAAGAGTTGAAGGCCACTATCAGAGCAACCTGGGCTCTCATAACACCTGAGCAGTGCCAGAAACTCATCGACTCCATGCCACGCCGCATTAACGCAGTAATTGAGGCAAAAGGAGCTCCAACCAAGTATTGAGTATTGTACATGCTCATATTTTTCATTTTCATACTTTTCAGTTGGCCAACATTTCTAAAAATCCCTTTTTTGTATTAGCCTTAAGTAATATTCTAATTGTGTGACACACGGAATTTTGGATTTTCATTTGTTGCCACTTCAAATCATCAAAATTAAATGAAATAAACATTTGAATGCATCAGTCTGTGTGCAATGAATAAATATAATGTACAAGTTACACCTTTTGAATGCAATTACTGAAATAAATCAAGTTTTTCAAAATATTCTAATTTACTGGCTTTTACCTGTATATATATATATATATATATATATAAAAAATACTTGACGTTCAGTGAATTCTAGCTAT
>NC_084560.2:46427920-46482920 GCF_033978685.3 Nerophis lumbriciformis
ATATATATATATATATATATAATAAAATAAATATATATATAGCTAGAATTCACCAAAAATCAAGTATTTATTTTATTTATATATTTATTTTATTATAAATATATATAAATATATATATATATTTATAATAAAATAAATATATATATATATATATAGTTTGAATTCACCGAAAATCAAGTATTTATTTTATATATATATATATATATATATATATATATATATATATATATATTTATAGTAAAATAAATATATATATAGCTAGAATTCACCGAAAATCAAGTATTTATTTTATTTATATATATATATATATATATATATATATAAGAAATACTTGAATTTCAGTGAATTCTAGCTATAAATATACTCTTCCCCCTTAACACCTCTTCTCAGTATTTGAACGGCAAATGTGAAAATTCAGCGATTTTGAATAAAAATAATCTAAAACTGGTGAAGTTAAATGGAAAATAACTTTATAGTATAATCACTGGATACATATAACAATTTAATTAATTGTTTTTCTTTTTACCGCACGTCACTGATATATATATATATATATATATATATATATATATATATATATATAACATTGTTTTTTAAAATGGTTTAAGGTAATGTTGTAATTTTACAACAAGGTGTGTTACAGGGTTAAAAAAAGACATTTACATCTATTTTGCTAAAAAAAAATAAAATAAAATAAAAACATTAGTTTTTTTGTGTGTTTTTATGGAATACTTCTTGACAAAAAACAGGTTTTTCTCTGCTCTTGAAAGAAGCAATAATGCATGCTATTCGGTCGTCAGATATGATTGTGTGATAAGCTTGTTCTTTCAAAGTCAAAATGAAACATCTCTTTTTTCCGGGAGGCGCAGTTGGGAGTAGCAGCAGGCTCACAATAACCTGCATGCCTCCCACCCACCACCCACATACCTCCTTTACTCTATATGGATTGTTGGTTCACTCCTGCCCTAATGGGGCTTTCTTTCAAAAGCCTTTCATCCCCCAGGCTGTGATGGTGCATATGTGTGCTCCAACATGTAACGTGTACAGTATGTCTTAATGCGTGCCCCCTTCCTCCACCCCGACCGAGCCCGGCATATGCAGTGTTCACATGCAGTACAATCACCACAATGGCTCGCCCGCTGAGTGCATCGCAGCACCCGTGCACTCACATGCTCTCAAAAGGCCGGCCTAGATGTTTTTTACCACGCGGGTGCAATCGCGGCAATACCGACGCATCACTGCACAGACTTCCAGGAGTGGCAACTCACGTGGAAACATGTTTCTAATGGGGAAACACTGACCCTGGGAGTGATATATATGTTAAGCTGTCATGGAGATATGCTCATATTTAGGGCTTCTATATGACAGGAGCTCTCTACTGTTGTTAAGTACCCACTTCTGTCTTTATGAATCCACTGCAAACAACTCTTAGTCACGCCGATATCGATCAACATTTGCAATTAAAAGTATGGAAAATCTCCAGGGAAAATGGGTATAAAAAATAAGGGATTTTCATCACGAATTGAAGTGAAGTGAATTACCGTATTTTCCGCACTATTAGCCGCACCTAAAAACCACAAATTTACTCAAAAGCTGACAGTGCGGCTTATAACCCGGTGCGCTTTATATATGGATTAATATTAAGATTCATTTTCATAAAGTTTCGGTCTCGCAACTACGGTAAACAGCCGCCATCTTTTTTCCCCGTAGAAGAGGAAGTGCTTCTTCTTCTACGCAAGCAACCGCCAAGGTAAGCACCCGCCCCCATAGAAGAGGAAGCGCTTCTTCTTCTACTGTAAGCAACCACCCGCCCGCGTAGAAGAAGAAGAAGAAGAGCGCGGATATTACGTTTCATTTCCTTTGTGTGTTTACATCTGTAAAGACCACAAAATGGCTCCTACTAAGCGACAGGTTTCCGGTTCATGAAAAGACGCAATCTCTCCATCCGCACACGGACTACTATTTCACAGCAACTGCCTAAAGACTTTCAAGAAAAGCTGGCTACTTTCCGTGCATATTGTAAAAACAAGATAGCTGAAAAAAAGATCCGGCCAGAGAACATTATCAACATGGACGAGGTTCCACTGACTTTTGATATTCCTGTGAACCGCACTGTGGATACAACGGGAGCACGTACGGTGAATATTCGCACCACAGGGAATGAGAAGTCATCCTTCACTGTGGTTCTAGCTTGCCATGCTAATGGCCAGAAACTTCCACCCATGGTGATATTCAAAAGGAAGACCTTGCCAAAAGAGACCTTTCCAGCCGGCGTCATCATAAAAGCTAACTCGAAGGGATGGATGGATGAAGAAAAGATGAGCGAGTGGTTAAGGGAAGTTTACGCGAAGAGGCCGGGTGGCTTTTTTCACGCAGCTCCGTCCATGTTGATATACGACTCCATGCGCGCCCACATCACGCTGGTTTTTAATATATTATTAAAGTTTAACTGACCTATCTGACTGTTTTTTTGACATTCCTTTAGCGCAGTTAGATGCGGCTTACAACACGGGGCGGCTTATAGGTGGACAAAGTTTTGAAATATGCCGTTCATTGAAGGCGCGGTTTATAACCCAGGGCGGTTTATGGTGCGGAAAATACGGTATATTTATATACATACTTGCCAACCCTCCCGAATTTTCCGGGAGACTCCCGAAATTCAGCGCCTCGCCCGAAAACCTCCCGGGACAAATATTCTCCCGAAAATCTCCCGATTTTCAGCCGGACTTGAGTGAGGACAGCCTTTTTTTTCATGACGGGAGGACAACAGGGTGACAAGAACTAAATCATCCAGACTAGAGATAAATTGTATTATTATGTTTATCTTACCTAAAAATAAATATATTTATTAATTTAAAAAAAAAAAAAACTAAATACATTTTTACTATATTTTGCTAAAAACATCAAAATTAATTGTATTTTTTTTGTATTTTTTCGTGACTCCTTATTACATCCAGCCATAGAATTATACATTAAAATAAACATATTTGAAATAATTGATTTTAAATTATCATAATTTTTTTTTTTTTAAATGACCATATTTAATTATTAAAATAATTGCTTGTTTATCAACAACTTTAGCATTTTATTTATTACATTTTGAAACTCTCAGAAGCCAAGTTATGTTATATTCCTTAATATTTATTTATGCAAGTTTGAAGTATCAATTATCTAAACACAGTTTTGTTTGCATATTTTCAGGATGTATATATATATATATATATATATATATATATATATATATATATATATATGTATGAATGAAATACTTGACTTGGTGAATTCTAGCTGTCAATATACTCCTCCCCTCTTAACCACGCCCCCGACCACGCCCCGCCCCACCCCTGACCACACCCCCACCCCCCACCTCCCGAAATCGGAGGTCTCAAGGTTGGCAAGTATGTTTATATAGCACATTTTTCTAGTGGGCAGCACGGTAGTAAAGGGGTTAGTGCGTCTGCCTCACGATACGAAGGTCCTGAGTAGTCTTGGGTTCAATCCCGGCCTCGGGATCTTTCTGTGTGGAGTTTGCATGTTCTCCCCGTGACTGCGTGGGTTCCCTCCGGGTACTCCGGCTTCCTCCCACCTCCAAAGACATGCACCTGGGGATAGGCCCCTCCCACCTCCAAAGACATGCACCTGGGCATAGGCCCCTCCCACCTCCAAAGACATGCACCTGGGGATAGGTTGATTGGCAACACTAAATGGTCCCTAGTGTGTGAATGTGAGTGTGAATGTTGTCTGTCTATCTGTGTTGGCCCTGTGATGAGGTGGAGACTTGTCCAGGGTGTACCACGCCTTCCGCCCGATTGTAGCTGAGATAGGCTCCAGCGACCCCGAAGGGGTTAAGCGGTAGAAAATGGATGTATGGATGGGATTTCTCTAGTGACTCAAAGCGCTTTACATAGTGAAAGCCAATATCTAAGATATGTGCCAGCTCCAGGTTGGGGGAGGAGATCTTGCCCCAAGTGGAGGAGTTCAAGTACCTCGAAGTCTTGTGAGGGAAGAGTGGATGGTGAGATGGACAGGCGGATCGGTGCGGACGCTGTATCGATCCGTTGTGGTGAAGAAGGAGCTGAGCCGGAAGGCAAAGCTCTCAATTTACCGGTCGATCTACGTTCCCATCCTCACCTATGGTCATGAGCTTTGGGTTATGACCGAAAGGACAGGATCACGGGTACAAGCGGCCGAAATGAGTTTCCTCCGCCGGGTGGCGGGGCTCTCCCTTAGAGATAGGGTGAGAAGCTCTGTCATCCGGGAGGAGCTCAAAGTAAAGCCGCTGCTCCTCCACATCGAGAGGAGCCAGATGAGGTGGTTCGGGCATCTGGTCAGGATGCCACCCAAACGCCTCCCTAGGGAGGTGTTTAGGGCACGTCCGACCGGTAGGAGGCCGCGGGGAAGACCCAGGACACGTTGGGAAGACTATGTCTCCCGGCTGGCCTGGGAACGCCTCGGGGTCCCACAGTTAGAGCTGGACGAAGTGGCTGGGGAGAGGGAAGTCTGGGCTGGATGGATGGATGGAAGAACCTCGATATTACAAAAGTGCTCTTCTGTTTTTCACAAAAATATTTAGTCATGCCTCCAGTTGTGAGTCGATTTGTCATTCAACTGCTGGATTGGGCCCGCCGGATGCTTCAGTATCTGGCGGAACCAAATCCTGCATCAAGCGTGCAGTTTTTCTCCCATTTTGTTTGACCCGGTCTAGGCTCTCCAACACCACTCGACTGTTAAAAGCTTTGCCGTGTTTACGTCAATTAGTCATCGGTGACATCAACCGCTTAATGGCTTTTTATTTAAGAGCGCAATGTTGATACCCCGGTGAAGGCCGGCGATCACACCCTGGGAGTTACGGTCCGTTGCGGGAAGTCGTTTGTGTCGAAGCCAAAGACCCTTGTGGAATGCCAGCGCTACCTAAATGGATTCCACATGTTGTTGACATAATTTCCTCTCCTTAAGAGTTGACTCAAGCGGTACCGCACGGGCAGCATCCTTACCTCTGAGTCCATACCAGTCTTCCTATCAGATCAGCACACGCACGGTTAAAAAAACGGCGGATCATTGTAGATCAACCCCCCCCTCCACCTCCTCAATTTCTCCTTCTTGTTAGCAAACCATATTTGGGCAGACACTAGGAATCATGGCCACAGATAGACAGGCCCTACATTGGCATGCCTTTCCATCCTCGCCATGGAAACATGCGAAAGAAAGCAGCCTTAAATCAGATGACGGGAGCAGGCATTTCTAAGCCAGCCACTTTCCCGTAAGGGTGTGACAAGATTTTCACTAAAACAACAACAAAAAGACAATGTCAAAGTGTGCCTGCGTGTGTTTTTGTTCCCCGAAATCTTTAACATGCTTTACTGAAACAATTCCAAACCAGAAATGATCTCCTTTTGTTAGGTTTTTGGGGGACATATTCCTGTTTGTGGACTAATCAGCCGCAGCGTTGCGCAACGTTTCTCAGCGCACGGCCGCAGAGCTCACATGCTGCGCAACTCTGTGTGCGCCCTTAACTCGATTTTGGTAAACAAACACGGGAGGGACACCGAGGGGGTCAAAGGTTGAATCCGCGAGAGAAAACACAAAAGGGAACATTTTGTCACCATCTGACAGGATGAAGTAACCGCGCATGGGGAGCTGGGTCGGCACATTCTCACAAAATAAGAGTGAATTATTGGATCTTTAAGGGTAGAATAGCTCAAAGGTATTTCCTTTTGTACGCTTGACACTTTACTTTCTTTTTTTTTAGAGCTTAGGGAAACATAGGTAGCTTTGTCGACTACTTGGACCATGTTCATGTCAATCATCTAGGATTGAGGTTGTGTCATTCCAATGTCAGGAAAACAACAGTCGGCCAACAAATGGTTTCAATAAAGAAACTACTAGGGACGGCGTGGCGCAGTTGGGAGAGTGGCCGTGCCAGCAACCTGAGGGTTCCTGGTTCGATCCCCAGCTTCTACCAACCTAGTAACGCCGTTGTGTCCTTGAGCAAGACACTTCGCCAAAATTCACCCATTTAGAGTTCGGAAATGGGTTAAAAAAATATATGGTCTTTTTTTCTGCAACATCAAGGTATACAGGTAAAAGCCAGTAAATTAGAATATTTTGAAAAACTTGATTTATTTCAGTAATTGCATTCAAAAGGTGTAACTTGTACATTATATTTATTCATTGCACACAGACTGATGCATTCAAATGTTTATTTCATTTAATTTTGATGATTTGAAGTGGCAACAAATGAAAATCCAAAATTCCGTGTGTCACAAAATTAGAATATTACTTAAGGCTAATACAAAAAAGGGATTTTTAGAAATGTTGGCCAACTGAAAAGTATGAAAATGAAAAATATGAGCATGTACAATACTCAATACTTGGTTGGAGCTCCTTTTGCCTCAATTACTGCGTTAATGCGGCGTGGCATGGAGTCGGTGAGTTTCTGGCACTGCTCAGGTGTTATGAGAGCCCAGGTTGCTCTGATAGTGGCCTTCAACTCTTCTGCGTTTTTGGGTCTGGCATTCTGCATCTTCCTTTTCACAATACCCCACAGATTTTCTATGGGGCTAAGGTCAGGGGAGTTGGCGGGCCAATTTAGAACAGAAATACCATGGTCCGTAAACCAGGCACGGGTAGATTTTGCGCTGTGTGCAGGCGCCAAGTCCTGTTGGAACTTGAAATCTCCATCTCCATAGAGCAGGTCAGCAGCAGGAAGCATGAAGTGCTCTAAAACTTGCTGGTAGACGGCTGCGTTGACCCTGGATCTCAGGAAACAGAGTGGACCGACACCAGCAGATGACATGGCACCCCAAACCATCACTGATGGTGGAAACTTTACACTAGACTTCAGGCAACGTGGATCCTGTGCCTCTCCTGTCTTCCTCCAGACTCTGGGACCTCGATTTCCAAAGGAAATGCAAAATTTGCTTTCGTCAGAAAACATGACTTTGGACCACTCAGCAGCAGTCCAGCTCTTTTTTTCCTTAGCCCAGGTGAGACGCTTTTCGCGCTGTTTCTTGGTCAACAGTGGCTTGACACGAGGTATGCGGCAGTTGAAACCCATGTCTTTCAAGCGTCTCTTGGTGGTGGATCTTGAAGCACTGACTCCAGCAGCTGTCCACTCCTTCTGAATCTCCCCCACATTTTTGAATGGGTTTTTTTTCACAATCTTGACCAGGGCGCGGTGATCCCTATCGCATGTACACTTTTTCTGACCACAGTTTTTCCTTCCCTTTGCCTCTCCATTAATGTGTTTGGACACAGAGCTCTGAGAACAGCCAGCCTCTTCAGCAATAACCTTTTGTGTCTTTCCCTCCTTGTGCAATGTGTCGATGGTTGCCTTTTGGACAGCTGTCAAATCTGAAGTCTTCCCCATGTTTGTGTAGGCTTCAGAACTGGACTGAGAGACCATTTAAAGCCCTTTGCAGGTGTTTTGAGTTAATCAGCTGATTAGTTTGTGGCACCAGGTGTCTTCAAAATTTAACCCTTACACAATATTCTAATTTTGTGACACACGGAATTTTGGATTTTCATTTGTTGCCACTTCAAATCATCAAAATTAAATGAAATAAACATTTGAATGCATCAGTCTGTGTGCAATGAATAAATATAATGTACAAGTTACACCTTTTGAATGCAATTACTGAAATAAATCAAGTTTTTCAAAATATTCTAATTTACTGGCTTTTACCTGTATATTGACGCTTACATAGATCTGCTGATAATGTTCCCCTTTAAGGTAGAAAAGCGCTCATTTAGCATTTTACAAGTACCGAAGCACTGCTCACTTGGAAACTATAGGACTTCTTTTAAATGTGTAAGCCAAGCATTTCCAAAGAGATTTTTTTTTTCCAAACACGAATACACTCACATGACATTGATGATAACACCCTCTTACTGTACCTCCAGATTTGAGATGTTCTCCTGTATAAAGTGACAATTACCAAAACCAACCTGACAGCTACAGTCTTGATCACTGTCCTTCGGCTTGAAGTCATACCGAGAGAGCTGCAGTCTTCCTTGCTAATCAATGCCCATCACACCCAGTCTGGATCTATCATACAGGAGTCAACTCAATACAGCGGCAGTTTAACCCGGCTGATTAGGGTTAACACCGGGGAATTTCACATCTCCGCTGACAACGAAAGGTGACAAGAAGAAAGGACAGAGAACTTCCTGATGGACTCTGTCTGTCACGTAGGCCCAATTTGTGTGTCCAGACAAGTCGGAGGGTGATTAAATGTGGAGTGTTGATGGACAGATCGAGTCTACCCATTGGTGATTGCCTTTTTAATTGAGTCACCCCCACCACAATCAGCGGCACCACCTGAGCTGATCGCAATCGTAAGCCTGTGGACGGTGAGATGGGAAGGAGGGCTTGAGCCGCAATACTGGGAAACGTATCACATCACGACGTGCAGCAGAACAGACCACAACAAAGCAGCAAAACCACCATGTAGAAGGAATCTAACCAACAAAGACATGATGCTTAATCAGGTCTACTTGAGTCTTCTTTATTGGGACCCATAAACAGGTCGGAGGATGACGTCAGTAGCCCCATGTACTTGAAGCTCTATTGCCAAGTCACCTTCACCCTTTGAAGTCTGCTGTTACGCTCAACTAGAGCTCTTCACCTGGTGGCCCGCGGGCCAAATCAGGCCTGGGAATTGCATCAAAACACCCTGTGAGTGCACTTCAAAAGAGGACCTATGATGATTCTAATCTACATTTATAACACTTTCTACTGGTCTAGATAATATGTATTGGATATGCTCTGGTGTAGGGATGTCCCGATCCGATATTTGGATCGGATCGGCTGCCGATATTTGCCAAAAATTGCGTATCGGCAAGGCATGGGAAAATGCAGATCCAGATCCAGTTTTAAAAAAACTCCGGTCCGTGTTTTCCAACGCACCTATTTAAATAATGCATTCCACTTTTTTGCTGCGCCGTAATTTCCGTTCCGCATTTTCCAGCACACCTTCAACACATCCACAATTCTCACGCAGTTGCTTTTAGCTGCTGGCATTACACGACAGGCTCTTCTCACTCTTTCCTCTGTCTCCCTCTCACAGACAGCGAGCGCACCTTCTTACACACGTCACGACATACGTCACATACTGTCACGTCATACGTCACATACGTATACGTCCTCTCCCAGCAGAGAGCGAGGTAGCGGCATGGCTAACGTTAGCTGTGATGCTAGCGCAGCCGCTAAGGTGCGCGCCTGCTCAAGCGTCCTCTGCGCATGGCAAATCTATGCCACGCACAAAATCAAATAAAAAAATAAGCGCATAACAATTTTCGACACACGGACAGGACAGAGACAACAGTTTTCGTCATCATTGTTCAAATATTGTGACGTCTGTCGAGACGCTTATCTCCATTCGGTGCCACCGACCACACCATCAAAATGGCAAAAATGTCTACATCAACACCGTATGAAAAAATTAGTGATTTTTTAGTTGTGATTTCCTTCTCTGCATGAATGTTTAAAAGTAGCATATATTAATGCAGTATGAAGAAGAATGTTTTAATGTAGACATGCAAGCCCTGAAAGAACATTTTGAAAATCAAGACTACATTTCCTGCAAATGGGTGCATTTCTACCCTATATTTTAACTTTAGATTTATTCTCATATCAAACTCTTTTGGCTGTCTTTTTGACACTTACCCTCCACACCCTGGATTATAAATAATGTCAATAATTCAATGTGATTATCTTGTGTGATGACTGTATTATGATGATAGTATATATCTGATAGTATATATCTGTATCATGAATCAATTTAAGTGGACCCCGACTTAAACAAGTGTGAAAAACTTATTGGGGTGTTACCATTTAGTGGTCAATTGTACGGAATATGTACTTCACTGTGCAACCTACTAATAAAAGTCTCAATCAATCAATCAAAACACATAGAATCATCATACTGCTGTGATTATATGCATCAAGTGTTCATTCAAGGCTAAGGCAAAATATCCAGATATATATGGTGCATCGCGATATGGCCTTAAAATATCGCAATATTAAAAAAAGGCCATATCGCCCAGCCCTAGTTCAATGATGCCATTTCTGTTTGTCATGTATAATTTTGTCTATTTTGTGTTTATCCTTGAATAAACAGGTCAGTTTCTTGTTACCTACCATTGTGTATTATTCAAACTCCCCTAATTCAGCTGGCTAGTTGTTATCAAGAGTACTAAAACCCTTTTCAACATGATTCTGACAACTAAGTAGGCTAAATAACTTTAAACTTTAATACATGCTCGGATAGGCCAATATCGGTCAGAATCGGTATCGGATCGGAAATGCAAAAACAATATCGGTATCGGATCGGAAGTGCAAAAACCTGGATCGGGACATCCCTACTCTGGTGTGAATTTTTCTCCACAGTCAGTTTTATAATCCGCTTTCTGAGTCTGTCTGGAAGATGCTTGTTCCTGACACCCCACCCTCTCCAAACGTATCAATTTATAGTTTGAAAATGTATCCTGTTTAAATGTACATCTTGATGCCGTCAGTCGGTCAGAACAGGGATGTAACGATAAGCAGCAAAACCGATAGCCGTCGTAAAACTCCTGACGGTTAGTATCACTGTTTTAAATCCAAATGATCAAAAATAGCGCATACTTGCCAACCCTCCCAGATTTTCCGGGAGACTCCCGAAATTCAGCGCCTCTCCCGAAAACCTCCCGGGACAAATTTTCACCCGAAAATCTCCCGAAATTCAGGCGGACTCAGGTCCTCATAACCCACAATATAACCAGCATACCTGCCCAATCACGTTATAACTGTAGAATGATGGAGGGCGAGTTCTTGGTTTCTTATGTGGGTTTATTGTTAGGCAGTTTCATTAACGTCCTCCCAGCGCGGTAACAACACACAACAACAGCAGTCACGTTTTTCGTATACCGTAAAGCAGTTCGTCTGCCGTAAACAGCAATGTTGTGACACTCTTAAACAGTACAATACTGCCATCTAGTGCATTTGATGAAAGCACTTTTGTGCGTGCCACACAGCAATGCATCATCAGAGAGGGTGTTCAGCATGGTTAGAAAGATAGTGACAGAGAATAGAACAAGGATGGACAATTCAACCCTTAACTCAACAATGAGTAGATGAGTGGTATGTGTGTGTATATGTGTAAATAAATGAACACTGAAATTCAAGTATTTATTATATATATATATATATATATATATATATATATACATATAATAAAATAAATATATATACGTATGTATATATATATATATATATATACATATAATAAAATAAATATATATACGTATATATATATACATATAATAAAATAAATATATATACGTATATATATATATATATTTATATATATATATATATATATAGCTAGAATTCACTGAACGTCAAGTATTTGTAATATATATATATATATATATATATATATATATATATATATATATATATATATATATATATATAAATATATATCAATCAATCAATCAATCAATGTTTATTTATATAGCCCTAAATCACAAGTGTCTCAAAGGGCTGCACAAGCCACAACGACATCCTCGGTATAGCCCACATAATATATATATATATATGAAATACTTGACTTGGTGAATTCTAGCTGTAAATATACTCCTCCCCTTTTAGCCACGCCCCCAATCGAGCACACAAACAACCCCACACCATAATTCCTCCTCCACCAAATTTCACCGAATCGTAGCGTTCTCCTGGCAACCTCCAAACCCAGACTGGTCCATCAGATTGCCAGATGGAAAAGTGTGATTCATCAGTCCAGAGAAGGCGTCTCCACTGCTCTAGAGTCCAGTGGTGATGTCCTTTACACCACTGCATCCCACGCTTTGCATTGTACTTGGTGATGTATGGCTTAGATGCAGCTGCTCGGCCATGGAAACCCGTTCCATGAAGCTCTCTGCGTACTGTACGTGGGCTAATTGGGAGATCACATGAAGTTTGGAGCCCTGTAGCAACTGACTGTGCAGAAAGTCTTTGCACTATGCTGACCTCTCTGTCAGTTTACCTGGCCTACCACTTGGTGGCTGAGTTGCTGTTGTTCCCAAACTCTTACATTTTCTTATAATAAAGTTGACTTTGGAATATTTAGGAGCGAGGAAATTTCACGACTGGATTTGTTGCACAGGTGGCATCCTATGACAGTTCCATGCAGGAAACCACTGAGAGCGGCCCATTCTTTCACAAATGTTTGTAGAAACAGTCTCCATCCCTAAGTGCTTGATTTGATACACCTGTGGTGATTAGAACACCCGATTCTCATCATTTGGACGGGTGGCCATATACTTTTGGCAATATAGTGTATATATAGCCTATTATTTGCGCACTATTGACAAGTGATATACCTTGACCATAACTTGACCACTGAAAAAAAAGACTATAAGCAAAACGCGCGCCATTGTCTGGAGCGTTGTCAGCATGTCTGTGATGTGGAGGTGATTTTTTTTATATAGTATATTGCAGATATCTATCTATCAGATATCATCTACAAAATGTGCAAATATTATGAAGACAGTGTCCGACGGCTTTTTAAAAGAGATAAGTCCAACTAGAGCAAACAGCAAGTGTGACGTCATGCTGGCCACAGATAGCCTCTTTAGTCCAGGGACATCCAGGGACAGAAGTTAAGAGACTCTAAACACAAGTACAGTACATTCTATAATAACACCAGAAGAAGATGCTAGATTTGTTTCTAGTTGTTTTTAATTAAAAGAAAGTCATTAAAAGTCTGTAAACACTTGACAAAATCTCAACAAAGTACATTGTACAAACCCCGTTTCCATATGAGTTGGGAAATTGTGTTAGATGTATATATAAACGGAATACAATGATTTGCAAATCCATTTCAACCCATATTCAGTTGAATGCACTACAAAGACAACATATTTGATGTTCAAACTCATAAACTTTATTTTTGTTTTGCAAATAATAATTAACTTAGAATTTCATGGCTGCAACACGTGCCAAAGTAGTTGGGAAAGGGCATGTTCACCACTGTGTTACATCACCTTTTCTTTTAACAACACTCAATAAACGATTGGGAACTGAGGAAACAAATTTTTGATGCTTTGAAAGTGAAATTCTTTATGTAGAGCTTCAGTCGTTCAACAGTCCGGGGGTCTCCGCTGTCGTATTTTACGCTTCATAATGCGCCACACATTTTCGATGGGAGACAGGTCTGGACTGCGGGCGGTACCAGGAAAGTACCCGCACTCTTTTTCTACAAAGCCACGCTGTTGTAACACGTGCTGAATGTGGCTTGGCATTGTCTTGCTGAAATAAGCAGGGGCGTCCATGAAAAAGATGGCGCTTAGATGGCAGCATATGTTGTTCCAAAACCTGTATGTACCTTTCAGCATTAATGGTGCCTTCACAGATGTGTAAGTTACCCATGTCTTGGGCACTAATACACCCCCATACCATCACACATGCTGGCTTTTGAACTTTGCGTCGATAACAGTCTGGATGGTTCGCTTCCCCTTTGGTCCGGATGACACGATGTGGAATATTTCCAAAAACAATTTGAAATGTGGACTCGTCAGACAAACAGAACACTTTTCCACTTTGCATGAGTCCATCTTAGATGATCTCGGCGGCGTTTCTGGGTGTTGTTGATAAATGGCTTTGGCTTTGCATAGTAGAGCTTTAACTTGCACTTACAGATGTAGCGACCGACCGTATTTAGTGACAGTGGTTTTCTGAAGTGTTCCTGAGCCCATGTGGTGATATCCTTTAGAGATTGATGTCGGATTTTGATACAGTGTCGTTTGAGGGATGGAAGGTCACGGTCATTCAATGTTGGTTTCCGGCCATGCCGCTTACGTGGAGTGATTTCTCCAGATTCTCTGAACCTTTTGATGATATTATGGACCGTAGATGTTGAAATCCCTAAATTTCTTGCAATTGCACTTTGAGAAACGTTGTTCTTAAACTGTTTGACTATTTGCTCACGCAGTTGTGGACAAAGAAGTGTACCTCGCCCCATCCTTTCTTGTGAAAGACCGAGCATTTTTTGTGAAGCTGTTTATATACCCAATCATGGCACCCACCTGTTCCCAATTAGCCTGCACACCTGTGGGATGTTCCAAATAAGTGTTTGATGAGCATTCCTCAACTTTATCAGTATTTATTGCCACCTTTCCCAACTTCTTTGTCACGTGTTGCTGCCATCAAATTCTACTCAGTGGCCTAGTGGTTAGAGTGTCCGTCCTGAGATCGGTAGGTTGGGAGTTCAAATCCCGGCCGAGTCATACCAAAGACTATAAAAATGGGACCCATTACCTCCCTTCTTGGCACTCAGCATCAAGGGTTGGAATTGGGGGTTAAATCACCAAAAATGATTCCCGGGCGCAGCCACCGCTGCTGACCACTGCTCCCCTCACCTCCCAGGGGGTGATCAAGGGTGATGGGTCAAATGCAGAGAATAATCTCGCCACACCTAGTGTGTGTGTGACAATCATTGGTACTTTAACTTTAACTTTAACTTTAAAGTTAATGATTATTTGCCAAAAAAAAAAAATGTTTATGAGTTTGAACATCAAATATGTTGTCTTTGTAGCATATTCAACTGAATATGGCTTGAAAAGGATTTGCAAATCATTGTATTCCGTTTATATTTACATCTAACACAATTTCCCAACTCATATGGAAACGGGGTTTCTACTTAAATTTCGGTTTTTGCAGCGTGCTCCTAATTATCCTAATATTTCTTCATCTCTATGGGACATTTTTAAAACTACTGCCCCCAACAAAGAGGCGAAGAACATTCTATATATAAAACAGTTCCAAATGCAATCAAATTCTAAAGTTAATGATTATTTGCATGTTTATGAGTTTGAACATCAAATATGTTGTCTTTGTAGCATATTCAACTGAATATGGGTTGAAAAGGATTTGCAAATCATTGTATTCCGCTTATATTTACATCTAACACAATTTCCCAACTCATATGGAAACGGGGTTTGTACTAATAAAAGTTTCAATCCAAAAATTTATTGAGTACATTAAACAATATTGTGATAATAATGATAACTGTTCTGAAATGTTCATATCGTGACAGCTCTAGTCACAACATTAGGTACACCTGCATGTTCTGCCATCCGTTCAGACTCTTCTTCAAAAAACAGCTGCCTTTAGCAGCATTTGTGTTACTGCGCACATGCCACGATTAGATGAAAATAATACTTTATCCTATCCTTTTTTGTGGCTGAGAGCTGATTTAATGTCCACATACGTACGTCCACCTCGCTCTGACCTCACAACGTAGCCAGACTGCAAAACCCCACAGACAAGAGGCATCGAAAACTGCAAGCTCGCACCAAAATGCATGACCCTGATGATTAGGGATTGTTTTACCCGAGTATCCAACATTGTTACAACATTTACAAGTCAGGTACCCTTTAGCAACTTGGGAGCCATTAAAATTCTTGCAGCAGATTCCTAAAAAACATCAGAGCGTTGTTATAGAGAGGTGACTTTTAGCAGTGGGTTCTGAAAAACAGCAAAGAGGTCTTGTCATATAAAAAGGATCCTTAAATAGTGTTTTTGGCAGTTGGTCCTTAAAAACAGAAACTTGTCATCACAGAGATAATCTTTGACTAGCATTTTTTTTGATGGATTACTCAAAACAGCGAACAATGATTGTCATTTAGAGGATCTTTGACAGGCATGTTTGGCAGTAGGCTCTGAAAAAAATGCAAAGTGGTCCGGTCATATAGAGAGGATTTTTGATTAGTGTTTTTGGCAGTTGGTTCTGAAAAACAGCAAATATGTCTTGTCATATAAAAATTATCCTTCAATAGTGTTTCTGGCAGTCGGTCCCTAAAAAGAGCAGCCTGTGACATTAAGGATAGTCGGTTGCAGTAGGTTCTTCAAAAAAAACAAAAACAGCACGCTTCTGTCGTATAGACAATCTTTTACTGTCATTTGAAGGATCTTTGACTGGTGTTTTTGCAGGTGCTAATTTAGTCGAATAGCCTGGCGCTTTGACTGTTTGTGGGTTCCTTACCACAACAGTTTGTAAGAATTCTAGAGGTTTTTCAGCTGAAGTAACACAGCTGCTCAGTCGCTGCTCAGCTGACGACTGCGACGTGAGTCACCCGTGAGGTGAGCATTTTTCATTTAGTCACATTTTTGTGACTAAAGGTGGAAACATTTCAACACCGTGGCCACGCAATTAGGTACACCCGCATACGCTAACGCGGCGATTCTCCAATAGTGGTACTATGGCTCCATCTAGTGGTGCGCCAAAGAATCACTTGATTAAAGTAGCGTTTTATTTTCTTATATTCAAACAGTGTTACTGTTCAAACTGTGTGTAATGTTACAGTGGCCAAATATTAAATATACTTCTTAAATAAAAGCCTTGTTTTTAATTAATACTTAGGCCTACTACGCTACTGTGTTGTAATGTTGGTCATTACGGTGAGACTCATACTTGCCAACCCTACCGAATTTTCCGGGTGACTCCCGAAATTCAGCGCCTCTCCCGAAAACCTCCCGGGACAAATATTCTCCCGAATATCTCCCGATTTTCAGCCGGAGCTGGCAAGAACTAAATCATCCGTACTAGAGATAAATTGTATTATTATGTTTATCTTACCTACAAATAAATATATTTATTAATTAAAAAAAACAAAAACGAAATACATTTTTACTATATTTTGCTAAAAACATCAAAATTAATTGTATTTTTATTTGTATTTTTTCTGACTCCTTATTACATCCAGCCATAGAATTGTACATTAAAATAAACTTATTTGAAATAATTAATTTTAAATGATCATAATTCATTTAAAATGACCATATTTAATTATTAAAATAATTGCTTGTTTATCAACAACTTTAGCATTTTATTCATTACATTTTGCAGCTCTCAGAAGCCAAGCTATGTTATATTCCTTAATATTTATTTATGCAAGTTTGAAGTATCAATTATCTAAACAGTTTTGTTTGCATATTTTCAGGATGTAGATATATATATATATATATATACACATACATACATACATACATACATATATATATATATATATATATATATATATATATATATATATATATATATATATATACACATATATACATACATACATACATATATATATATACATATATATGTATGTGTGGGGAAAAAAATCACAAGACTATTTCATCTCTACAGGCCTGTTTCATGAGGGGGGGTACCCTCAATCATCAGGAGATTTTAATGGGAGCATTCGCATACCATGGTTTATATAGGGCACAGAGTGGGTGGGTACAGGCTGGCGTAGGGGCGTGGTGATTGGCTCATGTGTTACCTAGGAGGTGTTTCCGTCTATGGCGGCATTGACCAAGCAACCCCCCCGTACCAAAAAGCCCTTGATGAAAGCGGATACAATTTCACCCTCACCTATGAACCCACGCCAGGAAACCAGCCAAAAAAGAACAGAAAACGAAACGACATCATCTGGTACAACCCCCCATACAGCAAAAACGTCTCAACTAACATTGGACACAAATTCCTCACTCTGATTGACAAACACTTTCCCAAAGACAACACCCTAAGAAAAGTATTCAACAAGAACAACATTAAATTGAGCTACAGCTGTATGAACAATATACGACAAATTATCTCAAACCACAACAAAACAATTGCAAATGAGCCGTCGGCCCCCGGACAGAGCGACTCCAAAACCACCAAAGGCTGCAACTGCCGCAAGAAACCTGATTGCCCTCTCAACGGGGGGTGCTTACAAACATCAGTTGTTTACCAATCTAAGGTAACACGCAAGGACATTAACACATCCGACACATATGTAGGATTAACCGAGGGAGAGTTTAAAACCAGATGGAACAATCACAAGGCTTCTTTCAGGAACCAAAACCTGCGGAATACCACAGAACTCAGCAAACACATTTGGGACCTCAAAGACAATAATGTTGAATATTCAATAACATGGCAAATTCTTGCATCCAGAACACCTTACAATAGTGGTAATAAAAGATGCAACCTATGCTTGAAAGAGAAGCTGTTTATTATTTACCGTCCAGACCTGTCATCCCTCAACAAGCGCAGCGAAATTGTATCAGCATGCCGCCACAGACGGAAACACCTCCTAGGTAACACATGAGCCAATCACCACGCCCCTACGCCAGCCTGTACCCACCCACTCTGTGCCCTATATAAACCATGGTATGTGAACGCTCCCATTAAAATCTCCTGATGATTGAGGGAACCCCCTCATGAAACAGGCCTGTAGAGATGAAATAGTCTTGTGATTTTTTTTCCCACACATACATATATTGCGCTCTACTACGGTATCGAGCACTATTTTTTGGATAACCTTATTAAGACATATATATATATATATATATATATATATATATATATATATATATATATATATATATATATATATATATATATATATATGTGTATATGTATGAAATACTTCACTTGGTGAATTCTAGCTGTCAATATACTCCTCCCCTCTTAACCACGCCCCTAACCACACCCCACCCCTGACCACGCCCCCCCCGCCCCCCACCTCCCGAAATCGGAGGTTTCAAGGTTGGCAAGTATGGTGAGACTTGAAGAGACAAGTTTTTTTCTGACTGCTCTAACATAAATAACTATCAGAAAAGTCAATGTTTACAAATAAAACACAACTGTATTGTATTTAGTGGTACAGAGCAGTGTTTCTCAACCTTTTCTGAGCCGAGGCACATTTTGTTCATTGAAAAAATCCACAACCAGCAGAAATCATTGAAAAATAAAGTCAGAAGCCGATATTGACAATAAAAAGTCGTTTTCGCAATTGTTGGATATGAATTGCATGCTGCACTATAGCTCTTGTCTCAAATTATGTACCGTATTTTTCGGACTATAAGTGGCAGTTTTTTTCATAGTTTGGCCGGGGGTGCGACTTATGTGTGAAATGATTAACACATTATAATATTATTGATCTCATTCACGTAAGAGACTAGTCCAGGGGTCGGCAACCCAAAATGTTGAAAGAGCCATATTGGACCAAAAATACAAAAAACAAATCTGTCTGGAGCCGCAAAAAAATGAAAAGCCATATTACATACAGATAGTGTGTCATGAGATATAAATTGAATTAAGAGGACTTAAAGGAAACTAAATGAGCTCAAATATAGCTACAAATGAGGCATAATGATGCAATATGTACATATAGCTAGCCTAAATAGCATGTTAGCATCGATTAGCTTGCAGTCATGCAGTGACCAAATATGTCTGATTAGCACTCCACACAAGTCAATAACATCAACAAAACTCACCTTTCATGCACAACGTTCAAAGTTTGGTGGACAAAATGAGACAGAAAAAGGATAAAACACGTCCTAGGAAGTCGGAGAAAGTTATACATGTAAACAAACTAAGATGAGTTCAAGGACCGCCAAAATTAGTAGGACAAAACGGCGCTCGCCAAATACTGGAATCAGTGAAGCATGTTTAATATAAACAGTGGGATTTATAACAATTAGGGAGGTTTGTGTCATGTTTGTCCTTCTACAGAAAACATATTTAAACAAAAAATGTTTTTTTCCCCTCATCTTTTTCCATTTTTCATACATTTTTAAAAAAGCTCCAGAGAGCCACTAGGGCGGCGCTAAAGATAGAGCCGCGGGTTGCCGACCCCTGGACTAGACGTATAAGATTTCATGGGATTTAGCGATTAGGAGTGACAGATTGTTTGGTAAACGTATAGCATGTTCTATATGTTATAGTTATTTGAATGACTCTTACCATAATATGTTACGTTAACATACCAGTTGGTTATTTATGCCTCATATAACGTACACTTATTCAGCCTGTTGTTCACTATTCTTCATTTATTTTAAATTGCCTTTCAAATGTCTATTCTTGCTGTTGGCTTGTATCAAATACATTTCCCCCCAAAATACGACTTATATATGTTTTATTCCTTCTTTATTATGCATTTTCATCCGGTGCGACTTATACTCTGGAGCGACTTATACTCCAAAAAATACGGTACTGTCACGACCTCTCACATCACATCATTATTTTGAGGTTTTTGACGTTTTCCTGTGTGTCGTGTTTTAATTCTTGTCTCGCGCTCCTATTTCGGTGGCTTTTCCTGTTGTGTTGGTATTTTCCTGTAGCAGTTTCACGTCTTCCTTGAACGCTATTCCCCGCGCCTGCTTTGTTTTGGCAATCAAGTTGTGTGGACGCTATCCTTTGCGGGGACATTGTTGATTGTCATGTCATGGACGGATGTACTTTGTGGACGCCGTCTGCTCCACGCGCCGTAAGTCTTTGCTGTCGTCCAGCATTCTGTTTTTGTTTACTTTGCGGCAAGTTCAGTTTTAGTTTCGTTCTGCATAGTTTTCCCTAAGCTTCAATGCCTTTTCTTAACGCCTTTTGTTTATTTTTGATTTAAGCGTTAGATACCTTTTTTACCTGCATATTGTGATCAGGACAAACCATGTTCCCGACATCTACAAAGCAATTAGCTACCTGCTGCCACCTACTGATATGGAAGGGTATTACACGGTTACTTTGCCGAGCTCTAGACATTATTTGTGGATTATAATTACTGGTTTACAAAATCTTCCACGGCACAGCACAGTGGTTGAAAAACTCTGGTATAGTACAACTATTTTTAATATTTTGTCTCTCATTAACCTTAAATTAGGTAACCCAAATATTACACCAAAAAACACTCGATAAGACGCAGTTAGGACTCAATTACTCTTGCGTGGAACGCCCCTAAAGCCGCACAAAGTCACTGACCCGATCGTAAATCAACTCCGAGTTTGTGTGGCTTTTTCTTCTTTTTGCGGTAGAACAAACACAGGAAGTCACGTTGAACAAGTCCAACATCACCGCATGCGTTGTCGCTTGTTATCAAAGTCAAGAAAGGGTTTGACGTCCTTTTACACTTCAATGACAAGTGGGAGAGTTTGGAAAATGAGCTTCTGCGTTTACTTTAGAGTATTTGCCGTCGCAAACTCCAGTTTAAACTTGCCTTGAACGGTTGATAAAGGTTTTAGATCAGGCCTGGGCAATTATTTTGACTCAGGGGGCCAAATTTAGAGAAAAAAAAAACGTGTCTGAGGGCCGACATATCCATTTTTATTAACACTAATACAAAACCTCACGTGCTAAAAACGTTATGACAGACCGCCTTAAAAAAACGGAATGGAATTTTTAATTTTTTTTACTGAATGAGACACCCAGAATGTACATGAAAATAAAGAATTTGGGATTTACAATATTAACTATGAAGGATAAAACACTGAATATTGACAACATATGAACGTCACACCTCGACATATTTTACAATCAAGCGAAACGCAACAAACACAGCAAAACATGAAAGTGAAAGGTTAGAACTTTGTTGTAAAAATCTCCTTCCGCGTCTGTCCCTGACCCCCACATTTCAGGCTCTGGAAACACTCCGTGGAAACGCTCCCCACCCACACTGCTTGGTGCCTCGTCTGAGCTGCTGTTACTTACATTACCATAGTAACTCATTAGATTACCAGACAGAGTAAAACAACTTGCACTGAGCCTGGTCTATAAAATCCGCTACACCTCCCTGATACCGCCATAACAACACCAGGGGGAGCTCCACTAACGACGTTAAACCCAGATTCCGATCTAACAAAGGTCTTAACTCATTCTCTTTCTTTGCCACATCAATGTGGAATGCGCTCGCAACAGATGTAAAAGAAAGGGCATCTCTATCCTCCTTCAAAACCACACTAAACGAACACCTCCAGGCAACTTCAACCCTAAACTAACACCCTCCCTTCCACATCCCACCTCCCCGGATTGGAAATAATCAAATGTAGATACTTTTTCTTATGCTTTCTGATCTCTCTCTCTCTCTTTATGTCCACTACTTGCTGTACATATCCTACCAAGTCAGTCCTACACTGTTTCAATGTCCATTTCTCTGATGATACAATTGTTGATGACTGAAGTGTTGATACCAACCAAACCTAACCCCCTCCTCCATATCCCACACCCCGGATTGTAAAAAATGTAAATAATTCAATGTACATACTCTGATGATTATCTTGTGTGACGACTGTATTATGATGATAGTATATAGTGGACCCCGACTTAAAAAAGTGGAAAAACTTATTGGTGTGTTACCATTGAGTGGTCAATAGTACGGAATATGTACTGTACTGTGCAATCTACTAATAAAAGTCTCAATCAATCAATCAAAACCATAGTAACTAGTATATCATGCAAAAGCGCAGATTCCAACCATTAAAAATACTTAGTATAGTTGAAGATTTATGGTCATTAGAAAAGATGAGTGCACATCATAATAGCAGCTACACTTTACATCTTAAAGCATACTTGCCAACCTTGAGACCTCCGATTTCGGGAGGTGGGGGGTGGGGCGGGGGCGTGGTTAAGATATATATATATATAAGAAATACTTGACTTTCAGTGAATTCTAGCTATATATATATATATATATATATATTTTATTACATATATATATATATATATTTTTTTTTTTAATTACACACATATATATATATATATATATGTATATATATATATACATATATATATATAAATAAATAAAATAAATACTTGAATTTCAGTGTTTATTTATTTACACATATACACACACATAACACTCATTCTACTCATTGTTGAGTTAAGGGTTGAATTGTCCATCCTTGTTCTATTCTCTGTCACTATTTCAGAACACACACATTATACAAATATACATTATAAAATCAATAAAAAAAACGGGAGCTCTAACTTGGGAGTCTGAATTAGGATCAGAAGTTCTTATATAAACATTGCGTACTCACGTCGCCATTTTGTATTGATTACTGCAGCTGTGCACTGGATTCATTCACAAATACAAACTACAACTCACAAACACTTTAGAGTTAGTCTCCACCATCAGAATGTGTACTTAAACTTATAAAGATCACATGGATATTATTCAGTGAGTTGATTCACCAAAACTAACCTGTTATACAGGAGGAAAAAGCGTTTCAATTGTTCACAGACTGGTCGCGCTCATCAGAATGACAAGACACTTCCGGTCTGCAGGTGATAGCATTCAATTGGGAAGAAACGCCCTACTGCCCCCTACTGACCAATGTGAATACTGATAAATGTGTAATGACAGCTCCAAAAACGAATTCAAACCACAAAATAAACTAAATAAATCAACACAAAAATGTGACACATTATGGGTGGGTCACATATGCATGTACAGTAGATGGCAGTACTGTCCTGTTTAAAAGTGTCACAACATTGCTGTTTACGGCAGACGAACTGCTTTACGGTAGACGAAAACTTGACTGCTGTTGCTGTGTGTTGTTACCGCGCTGGGAGGATGTTAATGAAACTGCCTAACAATAAACCCACATAAGAAACCAAGAACTCGCCCTCCATCATTAGCTGTTTATATTGTGGGAAAGCGGACGTGTGAACAGGCTGTCAACACGTCACTCAGGTCCGCATGGAGCAGGAGGGGGCGTGGCCTCCAGCTCTGCCTGAATTTTGGGAGAAAATTTGTCCCGGGAGGTTTTCGGGAGAGGCGCTGAATTTCGGGAGTCTCCCGGAAAATCCAGGAGGGTTGGCAAGTATGTCTTAAGGATCTAAAAAAAATTATTTGGGAATGTCCGGCGGGCCAGATTGAAAAGCTTAACGGGCCGCATGTGGCCCCCGGGCCTTAATTTGCCCAGGCCTGTTTTAGATGGTGACAATTTGACTCTGGAACAGATCATTTGTTATTATTATTATTATTTACTTTTTAAATGATATCTCCACTCTGTACACTACGGCTGGAATTGTCATTTTCCTGAGGGAACTCTCCTGAAGGAATCAATAAAGTACTATCTATCAGTGACGTGCAGTCACTAGAGGCAGGTGAGGCGGGGCCTCACCTGCCATCATGGAAAGAAAGAAAATGTAAAAAGAAAAAAAAATAATTAAATTGTTATATGTATCCAGTGATTATACTATAAAGTTATTTTCCATTTAACTTCACCAGTTTTAGATTATTTTTATTCAAAATCGCTGAATTTTCACATTTGCCGTTCAAATACTGAGAAGAGACGGTGCGGTGATCAGCAGCCAGTTGAGGCACGTCACTCAGTGCCTCAACATGGATTGCGGACTCGGCTAACTGCTGGCCTGCTGTGCAGTGAGACCGTATTGCTATATGAACTATATTATACATTTCCATAGTTTAGTTAGCTGAGGTATATAATGTACAGTATATTTTGTCAACAACTGTATGTGTGTAAAGTATTTCTTGTGCTGAGCGATCATAAAACGGCTGCAAAAGACGCACTGGCTGAGGCTCGCCTCCTGCACCCCCGCCGTAGAATTGTTATATCAACTAAAGCCCACACTTAAACTTTCCACGTGCAAGATTGAATCTATTTAAAAAAAAAATTTCATAAGAAGCCAAAAAGTGCAAAAACAATAATGTTGGTGTTGGAGGAGTTGTGAATGACTGCAGGGCCACAACATTAGGTACACCTGCAGACTGCAGGTGTACCTAATTCACAACTCCTCCAACACGAACATTATTGTTTTTGCACTTTTTGGCTTCTTATTAAATAACTTTTGTAATTTATTTTCATGGGCTTTCCTCTTTGTGATGTTAAGTTCCTGTTATGCACTGTTATACAGTATATGAGCTTGAGCTCTTATTTTGAAGGCGCTAAGAGCGGAAGTGATGTCATGTTGCGGAGGTTTTTGAAAGAAGGTAAATAAAGTGGTCCTCGTGTAAACTGGAGCCTCCGTGTTTGTTATTTTGTAGTTTCATACAGTATAGGCCACATTTATAAACCCTCGGTTACACTTTTTTAAATAGATTCAATCTTGCACGTGGAACGTTTAAGTGAGGGCTTTAGTTGCGGCGCATGGACTTCATTTATAAGTAAAGGTAAGACCATAAAAACGTTTTTTTTATTAAATGTGCTTTTTTGTGTGCTACAGTTTGTATGTGTAAAGTTAAAGTTAAGTTAAAGTAGCAATGATTGTCACACACACACTAGGTGTAATGAAATTTGTCCTCTGCATTTGACCCATCCCCTTGTTCACCCCCTGGGAGGTGAGGGGAGCAGTGGGCAGCAGCGGCGCCGCGCCCGGGAATCATTTTTGGTGATTTAACCCCCAATTCCAACCCTTGATGCTGAGTGGCAAGCAGGGAAGAATGCTGGTATGAGCTTTTAAACATAACCCGTTAACTGCTGCCAATCAAATGGTGAATAAGATACTCTTTAGGGTTCATATGTTTGTAAATCTGACTGTGATGAAGTCAGTGCCTCACCAGCCATCAACCTCACCGCACGTCACTGATATACAGGTAAAAGCCAGTAAATTAGAATATTTTGAAAAACTTGATTTATTTCAGTAATTGCATTCAAAAGGTGTAACTTGTACATTATATTTATTCATTGCACACAGACTGATGCATTCAAATGTTTATTTCATTTAATTTTGATGATTTGAAGTGGCAACAAATGAAAATCCAAAATTCCGTGTGTCACAAAATTAGAATATTACTTAAGGCTAATACAAAAAAGGGATTTTTAGAAATGTTGGCCAACTGAAAAGTATGAAAATGAAAAATATGAGCATGTACAATACTCAATACTTGGTTGGAGCTCCTTTTGCCTCAATTACTGCGTTAATGCGGCGTGGCATGGAGTCGATGAGTTTCTGGCACTGCTCAGGTGTTATGAGAGCCCAGGTTGCTCTGATAGTGGCCTTCAACTCTTCTGCGTTTTTGGGTCTGGCATTCTGCATCTTCCTTTTCACAATACCCCACAGATTTTCTTTGGGGCTAAGGTCAGGGGAGTTGGCGGGCCAATTTAGAACAGAAATACCATGGTCCGTAAACCAGGCACGGGTAGATTTTGCGCTGTGTGCAGGCGCCAAGTCCTGTTGGAACTTGAAATCTCCATCTCCATAGAGCAGGTCAGCAGCAGGAAGCATGAAGTGCTCTAAAACTTGCTGGTAGACGGCTGCGTTGACCCTGGATCTCAGGAAACAGAGTGGACCGACACCAGCAGATGACATGGCACCCCAAACCATCACTGATGGTGGAAACTTTACACTAGACTTCAGGCAACGTGGATCCTGCGCCTCTCCTGTCTTCCTCCAGACTCTGGGACCTCGATTTCCAAAGGAAATGCAAAATTTGCATGGTTGGGTGATGGTTTGGGGTGCCATGTCATCTGCTGGTGTCGGTCCACTCTGTTTCCTGAGATCCAGGGTCAACGCAGCCGTCTACCAGCAAGTTTTAGAGCACTTCATGCTTCCTGCTGCTGACCTGCTCTATGGAGATGGAAAATTCAAGTTCCAACAGGACTTGGCGCCTGCACACAGCGCAAAATCTACCCGTGCCTGGTTTACGGACCATGGCATTTCTGTTCTAAATTGGCCCGCCAACTCCCCTGACCTTAGCCCCATAGAAAATCTGTGGGGTATTGTGAAAAGGAAGATGCAGAATGCCAGACCCAAAAACGCAGAAGAGTTGAAGGCCACTATCAGAGCAACCTGGGCTCTCATAACACCTGAGCAGTGCCAGAAACTCATCGACTCCATGCTACGCTGCATTAACGCAGTAATTGAGGCAAAAGGAGCTCCAACCAAGTATTGAGTATTGTACATGCTCATATTTTTCATTTTCATACTTTTCAGTTGGCCAACATTTCTAAAAAAATCCCTTTTTTGTATTAGCCTTAAGTAATATTCTAATTTTGTGACACACGGAATTTTTGGATTTTCATTTGTTGCCACTTCAAATCATCAAAATTAAATGAAATAAACATTTGAATGCATCAGTCTGTGTGCAATGAATAAATATAATGTACAAGTTACACCTTTTGAATGCAATTACTGAAATAAATCAAGTTTTTCAAAATATTCTAATTTACTGGCTTTTACCTGTATGTATTTGTTAAGTATTGCTTACATGATTGTTGAGAGAATTAGTGTAGTGGGGGAGTTTTACCCGGGTGTACCTAATGTAGTGGCTAGGGATGAGGTCACATCCTGCAGAGGCTGACTGAAAAGGGACTTAAGTACGAGTTCAATCGGACACTAATAATCTCACTCGTTGAACATCAGTGAGCAGCAGGGGGGCTGGGCCGGGGTCTCGTTTACACACTTTTTTTTTTTTTTTTTTTTTTTTTTTATAAACACACACACACAGCTGTCACGCAGATCCAGCCAAGGCAAGGCAGGGCCTCTCTCGGCAAGGTAAAGTCACAGAGGTCAGTGCTCAGTTTCCACATCAAGCTCCGGCCCGGCCGCCCACCCTCCTCCTCCTCCTCCACCTTCCCCTCCACATTTACAAATGCCTTTGCTGTCAGCTCTGCCCGGGTCCCCCTTGTAATTGAAAATAACAGCCAAGGGCCAGCCCCCCGGCCACTCTCTCTCTCTCTCTCTCTCCACCACCCCCAACCTGGTGGCCTCCCTGACAGCGTCCCATCAATACCAATGACTATTAGCCTGCAAGTGAGAGCGCTTGACGATGACATCCAAGACACCCAGCCGCAGCAACACTCCCACACACACACACATCTGACCACCTCCTCTCCCCTAGTGTCCTTCCTCCCCGGCTACCCGAGCCTCCCTAATGTTTAACCCGTTGCTAACAGCTCCCCCGTCTCCAAGCTCGCCACAGCAAACAAGCCTTTTTACACACACACACACACACACACACACACGTACACACACTCTGCAACTCTTCAGACAGGCGGCCAAACTTTTTCCACCGAGTGCCGCAGCCTTCGCAAGTTCCAACAACTTGACATTGGAAGGCGCGTGCACGGCAACACAATAGGTGAGTTGTCGCCTGTCATGCACGCGCACAACTTCCACGAGCAACAACATGAAGCGCAGAGATAGCAAAGGAAAGGTAAATAAATGTGCACACAGACCTTGTCAGAAGCTGCAGAGCCGTGGAGACTGTTTTCCTTTCCACGGTCTCCTTTTCCCCCCTCTCCTATCTGTGAGTATGGACGTGTGTGTGTGTGTGTGTGTAATGTGTGTGTGTGTGTGTGTGTGTGTGTGTGTGTGTGTGTGCGCGCAGCTCCCTCCCCTTCTGCCTCTCAGCTGCTGCGCGCAGGCAGGCAGGCAGCTCTCAGGAAATGAATGGAGAGCTCTGCACAGAGTTGTGTTGTACTTGCAAATGACTTAACCCCCTAGCATCACATGATCCGCTCCAATGTAGGCTGGCCCGGTGGGTGGAGGCTTCAGAAACACACACACACACACATGCACACGCACACGCACACACTTGTATTTGTTACCTTCTTGAGACCTCCGAATAGTGCCTACCTCTTTAGGACCACCCTTTCTAGATATATAAAGATGTGTATTTATAATATTAATAATATATATACCATGCAAATATTAAAAAAAAGCTTTTTGTGAAAAATAAGTTGGAATTTCACAAGACAAAAAGTCACAAAAAACTTAGAATTTTGACAGTATTATAATAGAAGTTGTGATTTTACACAACGGAAGTCAAAATGTTACAAGAAAAACTGAACATTTGTGCAATATTATGATACAAGTTGGAATTTTACTCAATAACAGTTACAATTTTACAAGAAAAGCTCAAAATGTTGGCAATATTATAATAATAATTGGAATTTCACTTGGCAAAATTTTGACAAAAGTCAGAATTTTACTCAAAAAAATATCCCTATTTTACAAGAACAAAACAATTGGCAATATCGTGATACAAGTCCGAATTTTATGTGACAAATGTCACCATTTTGCATTCAAAAGTATGCATTTTATATGAAAAACTAATAATTTTACGAGAAAATATTGCAATATTACAGAAAGAATATGACAAATTGTTCCCAATTTTATATGAAAAAAGTAGACACAGAGAATTTTTTTGTTTGTTTGTAATTGGTGTTTAATCTTCATTATTTATTTCAGGTTATTACAGTATGTCTCTATTTACATATTTCTTTATTTAAAAAAAATTAATTTTGGCCAAAGGGGGGCACATTTCAATTTCTTACACACACTTGTTATTTCATATGTTGACCAGAGGGGAAGGGACCACCCTTTCTAGATATATAAAGATTTGTATTTACAACATTAATATTACATACATACCATGCAAATATAAAGAAGCTTGTTGTGAAAAATGAGTGGGAATTTCACAAGAAAAAGGTCACAATTTCACAAGAAACAGGTCACAATTTCACAAGAAAAACGTATTATTTTGACAGTATTACCGGTATAATAAAAGTCGTGATTTTACTCAATGCTAGTCAACATTTTACAAGAAAAACTGAACATTTGTGCAATATTATGATAAAAGTTGGCATTATACTCAATAACAGTCGCAATTTTACAAGAAAAGCTCAAAATTGTGAGAAAAAAACAGCTTTTAGTTAAAAAAATTGTGTTGAAATTTTTGTTTGTAATTGGTGTTTAATATTCATTATTTACTTCAAGTTATTACAGTATGTCTCTATTTACATATTTCTTTATTTTTTTTAAATAAATTTTGGCCAAAGGGGGCACATTTCAATTTCTTACACACACTTGTTATTTCATATGTTGACCAGAGGGGGAGCACTTTTCAAACCGACACGCAGTCAATTAGAAAAATCCCTCCTTTTTGGGACCACCCTCATTTTGATAGATGTCACCAGCAGGGGTGCTAATGAGACATTTTCTATTAGATGCAATGTTATTGGGACCATGATTTATGTCATCACTTGTTCACACATCCTCATATGGAAGGTACTTTTCCTTGTTGATGTCTCAAGAAGGGTAGCAATACAAGAACACACACACAAACACACACACACACACGCACACACTTGTATTTGTTACCTTCTTGAGACCTCCGAATAGTGCCTACCTCTTTAGGACCACCCTTTCTAGATATATAAAGATGTGTATTTATAATATTAATAATATATACATACCATGCAAATATTAAAAAAAAGCTTTTTGTGAAAAATTTCACAAGAAAAAAAGTCACAAAAAACTTAGAATTTTGACAGTATTATAATAGAAGTTGTGATTTTACTCAACGCAAGTCAAAATGTTACAAGAAAAACTGAACATTTGTGCAATATTATGATAAAAGTTGGAATTTTACCCAATGACAGTCGCAATTTTACAAGAAAAGCTCAAAGTTTTGGCAATTTTATGAAAATAGTCGTAATTTTCCACGACAAAAAGTCACAATTTTATAAGAAAACTGTCAAATGTTGGCAATATTATAATAATAATCGGAATTTCACTCGGCAAAATTATGACAAAGGTCATAATTTTACTCCCTATTTTACAGGAACAACAAAAAAAAAGTTGCAATATTCTGATAAAAGTCAGAATTTTATGTGACAAATGTCACCATTTTGCATTCAAAAGTAATCAGGAAAAAGTCATAATTTTACGAGAAAATATTGCAATATTACAGAAAGAATATGAGAAATTGTTCCCAATTTTATATGAAAAAAGTCGACACTGTGAGAAAAAATTTTTTTGTTTGTAACTGCTGTTTAATCTTCATTATATACTTCAGGTTATTACAGTATGTCTCTATTTACATATTTCTTTATTTTGTTTTTAAATAAATTTTGGCCAAAGGGGGCACATTTCAATTTCTTACACACACTTGTTATTTCATATGTTGACCAAAAGGGAAGGGACCACCCTTTCTAGATATATAAAGATGTGTATTTACAACATTAATAATATATACATACCATGCAAATACAAAGAAGCTTGTTGTGAAAAATGAGTTGGAATTTCACAAGAAAAAGGTCACAATTTCACAAGAAAAACGTATTATTTTGACAGTATTATAATAAAAGTCGTGATTTTACTCAACGCTAGTCAACATTTTACAAGAAAAACTGAACATTCGTGCAATATTATGATAAAAGTTGGAATTTTGCCCAATGACAGTCGCAATTTTACAAGAAAAGCTCAAAGTTTTGGCAATTTTATGAAAATAGTCGTAATTTTACACGACAAAAAGTCACAATTTTATAAGAAAACTGTAAAATGTTGGCAATATTATAATAATAATCGGAATTTCACTTGGCAAAATTATGACAAAGGTCATAATTTTACTCCCTATTTTACAGGAACAACAAAAAAAAAGTTGCAATATTCTGATAAAAGTCAGAATTTTATGTGACAAATGTCACCATTTTGCATTCAAAAGTAATCAGGAAAAAGTCATAATTTTACGAGAAAATATTGCAATATTACAGAAAGAATATGAGAAATTGTTCCCAATTTTATATGAAAAAAGTCGACACTGTGAGAGAACATTTTTTTGTTTGTAACTGCTGTTTAATCTTCATTATTTACTTCAGGTTATTACAGTATGTCTCTATTTACATATTTCTTTATTTTTTTTAAATTAATTTTGGCCAAAGGGGGCGCATTTCAATTTCTTACACACACTTGTTATTTCATATGTTGACCAAAGGGGAAGGGACCACCCTTTCTAGATATATAAAGATTTGTATTTACAACATTAATAATATATACATACCATGCAAATACAAAGAAGCTTGTTGTGAAAAATGAGTTGGAATTTCACAAGAAAAAGGTCACAATTTGACAAGAAAATAGAATTTTGACAGTATTATAATAGAAGTCGTGATTTTACTCAACGCAAGTCAAAATGTTACAAGAAAAACTGAACATTTGTGCAATATTATGATAAAAGTTGGAATTTTACCCAATGACTGTCGCAATTTTACAAGAAAAGCTCAAAGTTTTGGCAATTTTATGAAAAGAGTCGTAATTTTACACGACAAAAAGTCACAATTTTATAAGAAAACTGTAAAATGTTGGCAATATTATAATAATAATCGGAATTTCACTTGGCAAAATTATGACAAAAGTCATAATTTTACTAAAAAAAATATCCCTATTTTACAGGAACAACAAAAAAAAGTTGCAATATTCTGATAAAAGTCAGAATTTTATGTGACAAATGTCACCATTTTGCATTTAAAAGTAATCATTTTACATGGAAAAAGTAATAATTTTATGAGAAAATATTGCAATATTACAGAAAGAATATGAGAAATTGTTCCCAATTTTATATGAAAAAAGTCGACACTGTGAGAAAACATTTTTTTGTTTGTAACTGCTGTTTAATCTTCATTATTTACTTCAGGTTATTACAGTATGTCTCTATTTACATATTTCTTTATTTTTTTTAAATACATTTTGACCAAAGGGGGCACATTTCAATTTCTTACACACACTTGTTATTTCATATGTTGACCAAAAGGGAAGGGACCACCCTTTCTAGATATATAAAGATGTGTATTTACAACATTAATAATATATACATACTATGCAATTATAAAGAAGCTTGTTGTGAAAAATGAGTTGGAATTTCACAAGAAAAAGGTCGCAATTTCACAAGAAAATAGAATTTTGACAGTATTATAATAGAAGTCGTGATTTTACTCAACGCAAGTCAAAATGTTACAAGAAAAACTGAACATTTGTGCAATATTATGACAAAAGTTGGAATTTTACCCAATGACAGTCGCAATTTTACAAGAAAAGCTCAAAGTTTTGGCAATTTTATGAAAATTGTCGTAATTTTACACGACAAAAAGTCACAATTTTATAAGAAAA
Organism: Nerophis lumbriciformis; assembly: GCF_033978685.3. Classification (NCBI taxonomy): domain Eukaryota; kingdom Metazoa; phylum Chordata; class Actinopteri; order Syngnathiformes; family Syngnathidae; genus Nerophis; species Nerophis lumbriciformis. The sequence continues at coordinate 46,460,572 of NC_084560.2, forward strand.
CTGTAAAATGTTGGCAGTATTATAATAATAATAATCAGAATTTCACTTGGCAAAATTATGACAAAAGTCATAATTTTATTCAAAAAAATATCCCTATTTTACAGGAACAACAAAAAAAGTTGCAATATTGTGATAAGTCAGAATTTTATGTGACAAATGTCACCATTTTGCATTTAAAAGTAATCATTTTACATGGAAAAAGTCATAATTTTACGAGAAAATATTGCAATATTACAGAAAGAATATGAGAAATTGTTCCCAATTTTATATGAAAAAAGTCGACACTGTGAGAGAACATTTTTTTGTTTGTAACTGCTGTTTAATCTTCATTATTTACTTCAGGTTATTACAGTATGTCTCTATTTACATATTTCTTTATTTTTTTTAAATACATTTTGGCCAAAGGGGGCACATTTCAATTTCTTACACACACTTGTTATTTCATATGTTGACCAGAGGGGAAGGGACCACCCTTTCTAGATATATAAAGATTTGTATTTACAACATTAATAATATATACATACCATGCAAATATAAAGAAGCTTGTTGTGAAAAATTAGTTGGAATTTCACAAGAAAAAGGTCACAATTTCACAAGAAAATAGAATTTTGACAGTATTATAATAGAAGTCGTGATTTTACTCAACGCAAGTCAAAATGTTTCAAGAAAAACTGAACATTTGTGCAATATTATGATAAAAGTTGGAATTTTACCCAATGACAGTCGCAATTTTACAAGAAAAGCTCAAAGTTTTGGCAATTTTATGAAAATAGTCGTAATTTTACACGACAAAAAGTCACAATTTTATAAGAAAACTGTCAAATGTTGGCAATATTATAATAATAATCGGAATTTCACTTGGCAAAATTATTTAAAAAAGTCATAATTTTACATTAAAAAAATCCCTATTTTACAGGAACAACAAAAAAAAAGTTGCAATATCCTGATAAAAGTCTGAATTTTATGTGACAAATGTCACCATTTTGCATTTAAAAGTAATCATTTTACATGAACAAGTCATAATTTTACGAGAAAATATTGCAATATTACAGAAAGAATATGAGAAATTGTTCCCAATTTTATATGAAAAAAGTCGACACTGAGAAAACATTTTTTTGTTTGTAATTGCTGTTTAATCTTCATTATTTACTTCAGGTTATTACAGTATGTCTCTATTTACATATTTCTTTATTTTTTTTGAATAAATTTTGGCCAAAGGGGGCACATTTCAATTTCTTACACACACTTGTTATTTCATATGTTGACCAAAGGGGAAGGGACCACCCTTTCTAGATATATAAAGATGTGTATTTATAATATTAATAATATATACATACCATGCAAATATAAAAAAAAAAGCTTTTTGTGAAAAATAAGTTGGAATTTCACAAGAAAAAAGTCACAAAAAACTTAGAATTTTAACAGTATTATAATTATAAGTCAAAATGTTACAAGAAAAACTGAACATTTGTGCAATATTATGATAAAAGTTGGAATTTTACTCAATAACAGTTGCAATTTTACAAGAAAAGCTAAACATTTTTGGCAATATTATAATAATCGGAATTTCACTTGGCAATATTATGACAAAAGTCAAAATTCTACTCAAAAAATATCCCTATTTTACAAAAAAGACAATATTGTGGTAAAAGTCACCATTTTGCATTCATCCATCCATCCATTTTCTACCGCTTATTCCCTTTGGGGTCGCGGGGGGCGCTGGAGCCTATCTCAGCTACAATCGGGCGGAAGGCGGGGTACACCCTGGACAAGTCGCCACCTCATCGCAGCATTTTGCATTCAAAAGAAATAATTTTACATGAAAAAGTAATAATTTCACATGAAAAAGTAATAATTTCACATGAAAAAGTAAAAATTTTACGAAAAAACATTGCAATATTACAGAAAGAATATGAGAAATTGTTCCCAATTTTACATGAAAAAAGTCGACACTGTGAGAAAACATTTTTTTTGTTTGTAATTGGTTTTTAATCTTCATTTTTTACTTCAAGTTATTACAGTATGTCTCTATATACATATTTCTTTATTTTTTTTTAAATAAATTTTGACCAAAGGGGGCACATTTTAATTTCTTACACACACTTGTTATTTCATATGTTGACCAAAGGGGAAGGGACCACCCTTTCTAGATATATAAAGATGTGTATTTACAACATTAATAATATATACATACCATGCAATTATAAAGAAGCTTGTTGTGAAAAATTAGTTGGAATTTCACAAGAAAAAGGTCACAATTTCACAAGAAAATAGAATTTTGACAGTATTATAATAGAAGTCGTGATTTTACTCAACGCCAGTCAACATTTTACAAGAAAAACTGAACATTTGTGCAATATTATGATAAAAGTTGGCATTATACTCAACAGTTGCAATTTTACAAGAAAAGCTCAAAATTGTGAGAAAAAAACAGCTTTTAGTTAAAAAAAAATTCTTGAAATTTTTGTTTGTAATTGGTGTTTAATCTTCATTGTTTACTTCAAGTTATTACAGTATATCTCTATATACATATTTCTTTATTTTTTTTAATTAATTTTGGCCAAAGGGGGCACATTTCAATTTCTTACACACACTTGTTATTTCATATGTTGACCAGAGGGGAAGGGACCACCCTTTCTAGATATATAAAGATGTGTATTTACAACATTAATAATATATACATACCATGCAAATATAAAGAAGCTTGTTGTGAAAAATGAGCTGGAATTTCACAAGAAAAAGGTCACAATTTCACAAGAAAAACGTATTATTTTGACAGTATTAAAATAAAAGTCGTGATTTTACTCAACGCTAGTCAACATTTTACAAGAAAAACTGAACATTTGTGCAATATGATGATAAAAGTTGGCATTATACTCAATAACAGTCGCAATTTTACAAGAAAAGCTCAAAATTGTGAGAAAAAAAACAGCTTTTAGTTAAAAAAAATTGTGTTGAAATTTTTGTTTGTAATTGGTGTTTAATCTTCATTATTTACTTCAAGTTATTACAGTATGTCTCTATATACATCTTTCTTTATTATTTTTTATACATTTTGGCCAAAGGGGGCCAGTTCAGTTTCTTACACACACTTGTTATTTCATATGTTGACCAGAGGGGGAGCACTTTTAAAACCGACAGTCAATTTGAAAAATCCCTCCTTTTTGGGACCACCCTCATTTTGATAGATGTCACCAGCAGGGGTGCTAATGAGACATTCTTAGATGCAATGTTATTGGGACCATGATTTATGTCATCACTTGTTCACACCTCCTCATATGGAAGGTACTTTTCCTTGTTGATGTCTCAAGAAGGCTAGCAATACAAGAACACACACACACACACCCAAACACACATTCTTGTATTTGTTACGTTCTTGAGACCTCCGAATAGTGCCTACCTCTTTAGGTCCACTTTTTCTCTATATATAAAGATTTGTATGTACAACATTAATAATATATACATACAATGCGAATATAAAAAAGCTTGTTGTGAAAAATGAGTTGGAATTTCACGAGAAAAAAGTCACAAAAAACTTAGAATTTTGGCAGTATTATAATAAAAGTTGTGATTTTACTCAACGCAAGTCAAAATGTTACAAGAAAAACTGAACATTTGTGCAATATTATGATACAAGTTGGAATTTTACTCAATAACAGTCGCAATTTTACAAGAAAAGCTAAAAAAATTGGCAATATTGTGATAAGTCAGAATTTTATGTGACAAATGTCACCATTTTGCATTCGAAAGTATAAATTTTACATGAAAAAGTAATAATTTTACGAGAAAATATTGCAATATTACAGAAAGAATATGAGAAATTGTTCCCAATTTTATATGAAAAAAGTCGACACTGTGAGAGAACATTTTTTTGTTTGTAACTGCTGTTTGATCTTCATTATTTACTTCAGTTTATTACAGTATGTCTCTATATACATATTTCTTTTTCTTTTTTTAATTAATTTTGTACAAAAGGGGGCACATTTCAATTTCTTACACACACTTGTTATTTCATATGTTGACCAGAGGGGAAGGGACCACCCTTTCTAGATATATAAAGATGTGTATTTACAACATTAATAATATATACATACCATGCAATTATAAAGAAGCTTGTTGTGAAAAATTAGTTGGAATTTCACAAGAAAAAGGTCACAATTTCACAAGAAAATAGAATTTTGACAGTATTATAATAAAAGTCGTGATTTTACTCAACGCTAGTCAACATTTTACAAGAAAAACTGAACATTTGTGCAATATTATGATAAAAGTTGGCATTATACTCAACAGTCGCAATTTTACAAGAAAAGCTCAAAATTGTGAGAAAAAGAGCTTTTAGTTAAAAAAAATTGTGTTGAAACTTTTGTTTGTAATTGGTGTTTAATCTTCATTATTTACTTCAAGTTATTACAGTATGTCTCTATATACATATTTCTTTTTTTTTTTTTTAAATTAATTTTGGCCAAAGGGGGCGCATTTCAATTTCTTACACACACTTGTTATTTCATATGTTGACCAAAGGGGAAGGGACCACCCTTTCTAGATATATAAAGATGTGTATTTATAATATTAATAATATATACATACCATGCAAATATAAAAAAAAAAGCTTTTTGTGAAAAATAAGTTGGAATTTCACAAGAAAAAAGTCACAAAAAACTTAGAATTTTAACAGTATTATAATTATAAGTCAAAATGTTACAAGAAAAACTGAACATTTGTGCAATATTATGATAAAAGTTGGAATTTTACTCAATAACAGTTGCAATTTTACAAGAAAAGCTAAACATTTTTGGCAATATTATAATAATCGGAATTTCACTTGGCAATATTATGACAAAAGTCAAAATTCTACTCAAAAAATATCCCTATTTTACAAAAAAGACAATATTGTGGTAAAAGTCACCATTTTGCATTCATCCATCCATCCATTTTCTACCGCTTATTCCCTTTGGGGTCGCGGGGGGCGCTGGAGCCTATCTCAGCTACAATCGGGCGGAAGGCGGGGTACACCCTGGACAAGTCGCCACCTCATCGCAGCATTTTGCATTCAAAAGAAATAATTTTACATGAAAAAGTAATAATTTCACATGAAAAAGTAATAATTTCACATGAAAAAGTAAAAATTTTACGAAAAAACATTGCAATATTACAGAAAGAATATGAGAAATTGTTCCCAATTTTACATGAAAAAAGTCGACACTGTGAGAAAACATTTTTTTTGTTTGTAATTGGTTTTTAATCTTCATTTTTTACTTCAAGTTATTACAGTATGTCTCTATATACATATTTCTTTATTTTTTTTTAAATAAATTTTGACCAAAGGGGGCACATTTCAATTTCTTACACACACTTGTTATTTCATATGTTGACCAAAGGGGAAGGGACCACCCTTTCTAGATATATAAAGATGTGTATTTACAACATTAATAATATATACATACCATGCAATTATAAAGAAGCTTGTTGTGAAAAATTAGTTGGAATTTCACAAGAAAAAGGTCACAATTTCACAAGAAAATAGAATTTTGACAGTATTATAATAGAAGTCGTGATTTTACTCAACGCCAGTCAACATTTTACAAGAAAAACTGAACATTTGTGCAATATTATGATAAAAGTTGGCATTATACTCAACAGTTGCAATTTTACAAGAAAAGCTCAAAATTGTGAGAAAAAAACAGCTTTTAGTTAAAAAAAAATTCTTGAAATTTTTGTTTGTAATTGGTGTTTAATCTTCATTGTTTACTTCAAGTTATTACAGTATATCTCTATATACATATTTCTTTATTTTTTTTAATTAATTTTGGCCAAAGGGGGCACATTTCAATTTCTTACACACACTTGTTATTTCATATGTTGACCAGAGGGGAAGGGACCACCCTTTCTAGATATATAAAGATGTGTATTTACAACATTAATAATATATACATACCATGCAAATATAAAGAAGCTTGTTGTGAAAAATGAGCTGGAATTTCACAAGAAAAAGGTCACAATTTCACAAGAAAAACGTATTATTTTGACAGTATTAAAATAAAAGTCGTGATTTTACTCAACGCTAGTCAACATTTTACAAGAAAAACTGAACATTTGTGCAATATTATGATAAAAGTTGGCATTATACTCAATAACAGTCACAATTTTACAAGAAAAGCTCAAAATGTTGGTAATTGTATCAAAAGAGTCGTAATTTTACTCTACAAAAGTCAACATTTTATAAGCAAACTGTAAAATATTATATTAATAATCAGAATTTTACTTGACAAAATTATGACTAAAGTCATAACTTTACTCAAAAGATATCACTATTTTACAACAACAACAAACAAATTGGCGATATTGTGCTAAAGGCAGAATTGTATATGACATATATCACCATTTTGCATTCAAAAGAAATAATTTTACATGAAAAAGTAATAATTTTACAAGAAAATATTGCAGCATTACAGAAACAGAAAGAATATGAGAAATTGTTCCCAATTTTATATGAAAAAAGTCGACACTTTGTGAGAAAAAAACTGCTTTTAGTTAAAAAAAAAAAATCTTGAAATTTTTGTGTGTAATTGGTGTTTAATCTTCATTGTTTACTTCAAGTTATTACAGTATGTCTCTATATACATATTTCTTTTCTTTTTTAAATTAATTTTGGCCAAAGGGGGCACATTTCAATTTCTTACACACACTTGTTATTTCATATGTTGACCAGAGGGGAAGGGACCACCCTTTCTAGATATATAAAGATTTGTATTTACAACATTAATAATATATACATACCATGCAAATATAAAGAAGCTTGTTGTGAAAAATTAGTTGGAATTTCACAAGAAAAAGGTCACAATTTCACAAGAAAAACGTATTATTTTGACAGTATTATAATAAAAGTCGTGATTTTACTCAACGCTAGTCAACATTTTACAAGAAAAACTGAACATTTGTGCAATATTATGATAAAAGTTGGCATTATAATCAATAACAGTCGCAATTTTACAAGAAAAGCTCAAAATTGTGAGAAAAAAACAGCTTTTAGTTAAAAAAAATTGTGTTGAAAATGTTTGTAATTGGTGTTTAATCTTCATTATTTACTTCAAGTTATTACAGTATGTCTCTATATACATATTTCTTCTTTTTTTTTTAATTAATTTTGGCCAAAGGGGGCGCATTTCAATTTCTTACACACACTTGTTATTTCATATGTTGACCAAAGGGGAAGGCACCACCCTTTCTAGATATATAAAGATGTGTATTTACAATATTAATAATATATACATACCATGCAAATACAAAAAAAAGCTTGTTGTGAAAAATGAGTTGGAATTTCACGAGAAAAAGGTCACAAAAAACTTAGAATTTTAACAGTATTATAATTATAAGTCAAAATGTTACAAGAAAAACTGAACATTTGTGCAATATTATGATAAAAGTTGGAATTTTACTCAATAACAGTCGCAATTTTACAAGAAAAGCTCAAAACTTTGGCAATATTATAATAATCGGAATTTCACTTGGCAATGTTATGACAAAAGTCAAAATTTTACTCAAAAAATATCCCTATTTTACAAAAAAGACAATATTGTGGTAAAAGTCACCATTTTGCATTCAAAAGAAATAATTTTACATGAAAAAGTAATAATTTCACATGAAAAAGTAATAATTTCACATGAAAAAGTAAAAATTTTACGAAAAAACATTGCAATATTACAGAAAGAATATGAGAAATTGTTCCCAATTTTACATGAAAAAAGTCGACACTGAGAAAAAAAATTTTTTGTTTGTAATTGTTTTTTAATCTTCATTTTTTACTTCAAGTTATTACAGTATGTCTCCAAATACATATTTCTTTATTTAAAAAAAATTAATTTTGTCCAAAGGGGGCACATTTCAATTTCTTACACGCACTTGTTATTTCATATGTTGACCAAAGGGGAAGGGACCACCCTTTCTAGATATATAACGATGTGTATTTACAACAATAATATATACATACCATGCAAATACAAAAAAAAGCTTGTTGTGAAAAATTAGTTGGAATTTCACGAGAAAAAGGTCACAAAAAACTTAACAGTATTATGATTATAAGTCAAAATGTTACAAGAAAAACTGAACATTTGTGCAATATTATGATAAAAGTTGGAATTTTACTCAATAACAGTCGCAATTTTACAAGAACAGCTAAACATTTTTGGCAATATTATAATAATCGGAATTTCACTTGGCAATATTATGACAAAAGTCAAAATTTTACTCAAAAAATATCCCTATTTTACAAAAAAGACCAAAAAACAGTGGCAATATTGTGGTAAAAGTCACCATTTTGCATTCAAAAGAAATAATTTTACATGAAAAAGTAATAATTTCACATGAAAAAGTAAACATTTTACGAAAAAAATATTGCAATATTACAGAAAGAATATGAGAAATTGTTCCCACTTTTATATGAAAAAAGTCGACACTGTGAGAAAACATTTTTTTGTTTGTAATTGGTGTTTAATCTTCATTATTTACTTCAAGTTATTACAGTATGTCTCTATATACATCTTTCTTTATCATTTTTTATATATTTTGGCCAAAGGGGGCCAGTTCAATTTCTTACACACACTTGTTATTTCATATGTTGACCAGAGGGGGAGCACTTTTAAAACCGACATGCAGTCAATTTGAAAAATCCCTCCTTTTTGGGACCACCCTCATTTTGATAGATGTCACCAGCAGGGGTGCTAGTGAGACATTCTTAGATGCAATGTTATTGGGACCATGATTTATGTCATCACTTGTTCACACCTCCTCATATGGAAGATACTTTTCCTTCTTCATGTCTCAAGAAGGGTAGCAATACAAGAACACACACACACACACACACACACACACACACACACTTGTATTTGTTACCTTCTTGAGACCTCCGAATAGTGCCTACCTCTTTAGGACCACCCTTTCTAGATATATAAAGATGTGTATTTATAATATTAATAATATATACATACCATGCAAATATTAAAAAAAAGCTTTTTGTGAAAAATTTCACAAGAAAAAAAGTCACAAAAAACTTAGAATTTTGACAGTATTATAATAGAAGTCGTGATTTTACTCAACGCAAGTCAAAATGTTACAAGAAAAACTGAACATTTGCGCAATATTATGATAAAAGTTGGAATTTTACCCCATGACAGTCGCAATTTTACAAGAAAAGCTCAAAGTTTTGGCAATTTTATGAAAATAGTCGTAATTTTACACGACAAAAAGTCACAATTTTATAAGAAAACTGTCAAATGTTGGCAATATTATAATAATAATCGGAATTTCACTTGGCAAAATTATGACAAAGGTAATAATTTTACTAAAAAAAATATCCCTATTTTACAGGAACAACAAAAAAAAAGTTGCAATATTCTGATAAAAGTCAGAATTTTATGTGACAAATGTCACCATTTTGCATTTAAAAGTAATCATTTTACATGGAAAAAGTCATAATTTTACGAGAAAATATTGCAATATTACAGAAAGAATATGAGAAATTGTTCCCAGTTTTATATGAAAAAAGCCGACACTGTGAGAAAACATTTTTTTGTTTGTAACTGCTGTTTAATCTTCATTATTTACTTCAGGTTATTACAGTATGTCTCTATTTACATATTTCTTTATTTAAAAAAAATTAATTTGGGCCAAAGGGGGGCACATTTCAATTTTTTACACACACTTGTTATTTCATATGTTGACCAAAGGGGAAGGGACCACCCTTTCTAGATATATAAAGATGTGTATTTACAACATTAATAATATATACATACCATGCAATTATAAAGAAGCTTGTTGTGAAAAATGAGTTGGAATTTCACAAGAAAAAGGTCACAATTTCACAAGAAAATAGAATTTTGACAGTATTATAATAGAAGTCGTGATTTTACTCAACGCTAGTCAACATTTTACAAGAAAAACTGAACATATGTGCAATATTATGATAAAAGTTGCAATTTTACAAGAAAAGCTAAAAATGTTGGTAATTGTATCAAAAGAGTGGTAATTTTACTCTACAAAAGTCAACATTTTATAAGCAAACTGTAAAATATTATACTAATAATCAGAATTTTACTTGACAAAATTATGACTAAAGTCATAACTTTACTCAAAAGATATCACTATTTTACAAGAACAACAAACAAATTGGCAATATTGTGCTAAAGGCAGAATTGTATATGACATATATCACCATTTTGCATTCAAAAGAAATAATTTTACATGAAAAAGTAATAATTTTACGAGAAAATATTGCAACATTACAGAAACAGAAAGAATATGAGAAATTGTTCCCAATTTTATATGAAAAAAGTCGACACATTGTGAGAAAAAAACTGCTTTTAGTTAAAAAAAAATTCTTGAAATTTTTGTGTGTAATTGGTGTTTAATCTTCATTATTTACTTCAAGTTATTACAGTATGTCTCTGTATACATATTTCTTTATTTTTGTTAAATTAATTTTGGCCAAAGGGGGCACATTTCAATTTCTTACACACACACTTGTTATTTCATATGTTGACCAGAGGGGAATGGACCACCCTTTCTAGATATATAAAGATTTGTATTTACAACATTAATAATATATACATACCATGCAAATATAAAGAAGCTTGTTGTGAAAAATGAGTTGGAATTTCACAAGAAAAAGGTCACAATTTCACAAGAAAATAGAATTTTGACAGTATTATAATAGAAGTCGTGATTTTACTCAACGCAAGTCAAAATGTTACAAGAAAAACTGAACATTTGTGCAATATTATGATAAAAGTTGGAATTTTACCCAATGACAGTCGCAATTTTACAAGAATAGCTCAAAGTTTTGGCAATTTTATGAAAATAGTCGTAATTTTACACGACAAAAAGTCACAATTTTATAAGAAAACTGTAAAATGTTGGCAATATTATAATAATAATCGGAATTTCACTTGGTAAAATTATGACAAAGGGTCATAATTTTACTCAAAAAAATATCCCTATTTTACAGGAACAACAAAAAAAAGTTGCAATATTCTGATAAAAGTCAGAATTTTATGTGACAAATGTCACCATTTTGCATTTAAAAGTAATAATTTTACATGAAAAAGTAATCATTTTTGGAGAAAATATTGCAATATTACAGAAAGAATATGAGAAATTGTTCCCAATTTTATATGAAAAAAAATCGACACTGTGAGAAAACATTTTTTTGTTTGTAACTGCTGTTTAATCTTCATTATTTACTTCAGGTTATTACAGTATGTCTCTATTTACATATTTCTTTATTTTTTTTGAATAAATTTTGGCCAAAGGGGGCACATTTCAATTTCTTACACACACTTGTTATTTCATATGTTGACCAAAGGGGAAGGGACCACCCTTTCTAGATATATAAAGATGTGTATTTATAATATTAATAATATATACATACCATGCAAATATAAAAAAAAGCTTTTTGTGAAAAATAAGTTGGAATTTCACAAGAAAAAGGTCACAAAAAACTTAGAATTTTAACAGTATTATAATTCTAAGTCAAAATGTTACAAGAAAAACTGAACATTTGTGCAATATTATGATAAAAGTTGGAATTTTACTCAATAACAGTTGCAATTTTACAAGAAAAGCTCAAAATGTTGGCAATATTATAATAATCGGAATTTCACTTGGCAATATTATGACAAAAGTCAAAATTTTACTCAAAAAATATCCCTATTTTGCAAAAACAATATTGGCAATATTGTGGTAAAAGTCACCATTTAGCATTCAAAAGTAATAATTTTACATGAAAAAAGTAATAATTTCACATGAAAAAGTAAACATTTTACGAAAAAATATTGCAATATTACAGAAAGAATATGAGAAATTGTTCCCAATTTTATATGAAAAAAGTCGACACTGTGAGAAAACATTTTTTTTGTTTGTAATTGCTGTTTAATCTTCATTATTTACTGCAGGTTATTACAGTATGTCTCTATTTACATATTTCTTTATTTTTTTAAATTAATTTTGACCAAAGGGGGCACATTTCAATTTCTTACACACACTTGTTATTTCATATGTTGACCAGAGGGGAAGGGACCACCCTTTCTAGATATATAAAGATGTGTATTTACAACATTAATAATATATACATACCATGCAATTATAAAGAAGCTTGTTGTGAAAAATGAGTTGGAATTTCACAAGAAAAAGGTCACAATTTCACAAGAAAAACTTATTATTTTGACAGTATTATAATAAAAGTCGTGATTTTACTCAATGCTAGTCAACATTTTACAAGAAAAACTGAACATTTGTGCAATATTATGATAAAAGTTGGCATTATACTCAAATAACAGTCGCAATTTTACAAGAAAAGCTCAAAATTGTGAGAAAAAAACAGCTTTTAGTTAAAAAAATTGTGTTGAAACTTTTGTTTGTAATTGGTGTTTAATCTTCATTATTTACTTCAAGTTATTACAGTATGTCTCTATATACATATTTCTTTATTTTTTTTAAATTAATTTTGGCCAAAGGGGGCGCATTTCAATTTCTTACACACACTTGTTATTTCATATGTTGACCAGAGGGGAAGGGACCACCCTTTCTAGATATATAAAGATGTGTATTTACAACATTAATAATATATACATACCATGCAATTATAAAGAAGCTTGTTGTGAAAAATGAGTTGGAATTTCACAAGAAAAAGGTCACAATTTCACAAGAAAATAGAATTTTGACAGTATTATAATAGAAGTCGTGATTTTACTCAACGCAAGTCAAAATGTTACAAGAAAAACTGAACATTTGCGCAATATTATGATAAAAGTTGGAATTTTGCCCAATGACAGTCGCAATTTTACAAGAAAAGCTGAAAGTTTTGGCAATTTTATGAAAATAGTCGTAATTTTACACGACAAAAAGTCACAATTTTATAAGAAAACTGTAAAATGTTGGCAATATTATAATAATCGGAATTTCACTTGGCAAAATTATGACAAAGGGTCATGATTTTACTCAAAAAAATATCCCTATTTTACAGGAACAACAAAAAAAAGTTGCAATATTGTGATAAAAGTCAGAATTTTATGTGACAAATGTCACCATTTTGCATTTAAAAGTAATCATTTTACATGGAAAAAGTCATAATTTTACAAGAAAATATTGCAATATTACAGAAAGAATATGAGAAATTGTTCCCAATTTTATATGAAAAAAGTCGACACTGTGAGAAAACATTTTTTTGTTTGTAATTGGTGTTTAATCTTCATTATTTACTTCAGGTTATTACAGTATGTCTCTATTTACATATTTCTTTATTTAAAAAAAATTAATTTTGGCCAAAGGGGGCACATTTCAATTTCTTACACACACTTGTTATTTCATATGTTGACCAGAGGGGAAGGGACCACCCTTTCTAGATATATAAAGATTTGTATTTACAACATTAATAATATATACATACCATGCAAATATAAAGAAGCTTGTTGTGTAAAATGAGTTGGAATTTCACAAGAAAAAGGTCACAATTTCACAAGAAAAACGTATTATTTTGACAGTATTATAATAAAAGTCGTGATTTTACTCAACGCTAGTCAACATTTTACAAGAAAAACTGAACATTTGTGCAATATTATGATAAAAGTTGGCATTATACTCAATAACAGTCGCAATTTTACAAGAAAAGCTCAAAATTGTGAGAAAAAAAACAGCTTTTAGTTAAAAAAATTGTGTTGAAACTTTTGTTTGTAATTGGTGTTTAATATTCATTATTTACTTCAAGTTATTACAGTATGTCTCTATATACATATTTATTTAAAAAAAAAAAAATTTGGCCAAAGGGGGCGCATTTCAATTTCTTACACACACTTGTTATTTCATATGTTGACCAGAGGGGGAGCACTTTTAGAAATTAGAAAAATCCCTCCTTTTTGGGACCACCCTCATTTTGATAGATGTCACCAGCAGGGGTGCTAATGAGACATTGTCTATTAGATGCAATGTTATTGGGACCATGATTTATGTCATCACTTGTTCACACCCCCTCATATGGAAGATACTTTTCCTTCTTCATGTCTCAAGAAGGGTAGCAATACAAGAACACACACACACACACACTTAAAGAGAGAGAGACAATATAGTCTAAGCTTTAACAGCATGCATGGAATTAGATCCCCCCCCCCACCTCAACATGGAGCGATGTTCCGACGAGTTCAACCCGGGCGAAGCGCCTCTATTCTAAATACTCAGAATTAACTATGCAGAAACAAAACAAACGACAATTTTTTTTTTTATAATACTGGAATTGTAGTTGATACTTTGGCCTGAGTGCAGCTGGGATAGGCTCCACCCCTCCACCCAACCCCCTGCTACCCCGAGAGGGACAAGCGGTAGAAAATGGATCATATTCAAATAATTATAGCAATATATTGTATAATAATTAGAGATGTCCGATAATATCGGACTGCCGATATTTTCGGCCGATAAATGCTTTAAAACGTAATATCGGAAATTATCAGTATCGGTTTCAAAATGATCGGTTTCAAAAAGTAAAACGTATGACTTTTTACACGGACGTAGGGAGAAGTACAGAGCTACAATAAACCTTAAAGGCACTGCCTTTGCGTGCCGGCCCAGTCACATAATATCTACGGCTTTTCACACACACACAAGTGAATGCAAATCATACTTGGTCAACAGCCATACAGGTCACACTGAGGGTGGCCGTATAAACAACTTTAACACTGTTGCAAATATGCGCCACACTGTGAACCATACTTGCCCACCTTGAGACCTCCAATTTCGGGGGGTGGGTGCGGGGGGCGTGGTTGGGGCGGGGGCGTGGTTGGGGGCGTGGTTAGAGGGGAGGATATATTTACAACTAGAATTCACCAAGTCAAGTATTTCTATTTCATATATATATATATATATATATATATATATATATATATATATATATATATATATATATATATCATCATCAATCAATCAATCTTTATTTATATAGCCCTAAATCACAAGTGTCTCAAAGGGCTGCACAAGCTACAACGACATCCTCGGTACAAAGCCCACATAAGGGCAAGGAAAAACTCACCCCAGTGGGACGTCGATGTGAATGACTATGAGAAACCTTGGAGAGGACCGCATATGTGGGTAACCCCCCCCCCCCCCCCCCCCCCCCCTCTAGGGGAGACCGAAAGCAATGGATGTCGAGTGGGTCTGACATAATATTGTGAGAGTCCAGTCCATAGTGGATCCAACATAATAGTAAGAGTCCAGTCCATAGTGGGGCCAGCAGGACACCATCCCGAGCGGAGACGGGTCAGCATATATATATATATCCCCGTGACCCCGAAGGGAATAAGCGGTAGAAAATGGATGGATGGATGGATATATATATATATATATATATATATATATATATATATATATATATATAAGAAATAATTGACTTTCAGTGAATTCTAGCTATATATATATATATATATATATATATATATATATATATATATATATATATATATATATATATATATATATATATATATAAAAGAAATACTTGAATTTCAGTGTTCATTTATTTACACATATACACACACTAGAGATGCGCGGATAGGCAATTATTTCATCTGCAACCGCATCAGAAAGTCGTCAACCATCCGCCATCCACCAGATGTAACATTTGATCAGAACCGCACCCGCCCGCACCCGCCCATTGTTATATATCTAATATAGACGATGCAAGGCATTAGTGAGGTTATAAAGCTTTTGCCTGTTAAAGAAAGGAGACTGATCCAATGCAGCACAGACATTCGCGTGCCACGCTGTCACGACCCAGACGCACACCAGTGCGCAATCATATGGGAGCCGCGCTGAGCGCACCTCCAAGCGCGTCTCGCTGCCGGCGACGGCCGGGTATGGGCCCGACGCTCCAGCGCCATCCATTTTCAGGGCTAGTTGATTCGGCAGGTGGGTTGTTACACACTCCTTAGCGGGTTCCGACTTCCATGGCCACCGTCCTGCTGTCTATATCAACCAGGGTGAGCCCCACCCCTTTCGTGAGCGCACTGCGCGCGGAGTGACCCCTGTTACGCGCCCCCGGCAACAGGGGTGGCGGGCAGGTAAGCTGCGCGGGCGGAGCGCGCAGAGTGACCCCTGTTACGAGCCCCCGGCCACGGGGGTGGCGGGCAGGTAAGCTGCTTACCTGCTGCGCGTGACGCCGGCCGCGGCGAAGGCGGACGAGGCGGGGTGTCGGTGCGGTGGGCGCGGTGGTGACCCTGGACGTGCGTCGGGCCCTTCTCGCGGATCGCCTCAGCTACGGCTCCCGGTGGGGCCCTCTCGGGGGAAGGGGCCTCGGTCCCGGACCCCGGCGAGGCGTCCCTTCTCCGCTCCGTAAAAGTGTCCATCTCTTTTCTTTTTTTTCTTCTGTTGTGGCATATGCAGCAGGTGCCTGCTGCATATGCATAAACATGCATTCAAATGTTTATTTCATTTAATTTTGATGATTTGAAGTGGCAACAAATGAAAATCCAAAATTCCGTGTGTCACAAAATTAGAATATTACTTAAGGCTAATACAAAAAAGGGATTTTTAGAAATGTTGGCCAACTGAAAAGTATGAAAATGAAAAATATGAGCATGTACAATACTCAATACTTGGTTGGAGCTCCTTTTGCCTCAATTACTGCGTTAATGCGGCGTGGCATGGAGTCCATGAGTTTCTGGCACTGCTCAGGTGTTATGAGAGCCCAGGTTGCTCTGATAGTGGCCTTCAACTCTTCTGCGTTTTTGGGTCTGGCATTCTGCATCTTCCTTTTCACAATACCCCACAGATTTTCTATGGGGCTAAGGTCAGGGGAGTTGGCGGGCCAATTTAGAACAGAAATACCATGGTCCGTAAACCAGGCATGGGTAGATTTTGCGCTGTGTGCAGGCGCCAAGTCCTGTTGGAACTTGAAATCTCCATCTCCATAGAGCAGGTCAGCAGCAGGAAGCATGAAGTGCTCTAAAACTTGCTGGTAGACGGCTGCGTTGACCCTGGATCTCAGGAAACAGAGTGGACCGACACCAGCAGATGACATGGCACCCCAAACCATCACTGATGGTGGAAACTTTACACTAGACTTCAGGCAACGTGGATCCTGTGCCTCTCCTGTCTTCCTCCAGACTCTGGGACCTCGATTTCCAAAGGAAATGCAAAATTTGCTTTCGTCAGAAAACATGACTTTGGACCACTCAGCAGCAGTCCAGCTCTTTTTTTCCTTAGCCCAGGTGAGACGCTTTGCACGCTGTTTCTTGGTCAACAGTGGCTTGACACGAGGTATGCGGCAGTTGAAACCCATGTCTTTCAGGCGTCTCTTGGTGGTGGATCTTGAAGCACTGACTCCAGCAGCTGTCCACTCCTTCTGAATCTCCCCCACATTTTTGAATGGGTTTTTTTTCACAATCTTGACCAGGGCGCGGTGATCCCTATCACTTGTACACTTTTTCTGACCACAGTTTTTCCTTCCCTTTGCCTCACCATTAATGTGTTTGGACACAGAGCTCTGAGAACAGCCAGCCTCTTCAGCAATAACCTTTTGTGTCTTTCCCTCCTTGTGCAATGTGTCGATGGTTGCCTTTTGGACAGCTGTCAAATCTGAAGTCTTCCCCATGTTTGTGTAGGCTTCAGAACTGGACTGAGAGACCATTTAAAGCCCTTTGCAGGTGTTTTGAGTTAATCAGCTGATTAGTTTGTGGCACCAGGTGTCTTCAAAATTTAACCCTTACACAATATTCTAATTTTGTGACACACGGAATTTTGGATTTTCATTTGTTGCCACTTCAAATCATCAAAATTAAATGAAATAAACATTTGAATGCATCAGTCTGTGTGCAATGAATAAATATAATGTACAAGTTACACCTTTTGAATGCAATTACTGAAATAAATCAAGTTTTTCAAAATATTCTAATTTACTGGCTTTTACCTGTATATATATACATATATATATATATGAAATACTTGACTTGGTGAATTCTAGCTGTAAATATACTCCTCCTCTCTTAACCACACCCGACCCCCACCCCCACCTCCCGAAATCGGAGGTCTCAAGGTTGGCAAGTATGTTATATTATTACTTTTACATGGAATTGCAAGCATGTTTCATATTATTGTCCAAACAACGTAAACAATAAGTGTTTAATCCTTATGGGTGTGGTCCGTGTGTCTCTTTTGACAACACTGCGCGCATTTTTAGATGCATTTTTTTTCTTCTATTACTGTTAATAATCCAGGCTTGGATAGCGCAGGAACAATTGGACATAATGACTGCTTTTATTCAAGTGCATCTGGGATAGCGCCTGATCCCACTGCATCCACTTCCCTCCCGGGTGTTTCCTGTCTGGATGAAAGAATGCCAGGCTCACACACAACACTGGGAGGCCCCTCCTGGGAACCCTAATTAAAAAGGTAAAGGCAACAGGACTCATCTGCATGGCCGACGGAAGCGGCGCGCACGTGCCGGGGTTTAGGAGCGCCGTGATTGGCTGAGAGAAGACGGGCTTTCACGGAGACGCTCGACAATGTACAGCGAGGCCCGGCCCAATTTAATATTCCTCCTGTTTCACCTCAGATAGCACACGGCCTGGCGTCCGCCCGTCTGTTTGCTGGACAAAAAGGTCGGGTGGAGATGGGAGGATGCACAAGATGAATGAGGTCTTGGGTGTGCTCAATCGGGGGAGTTGAAATAAGAAGGGAGTGATATAGACCCGCATGAATGGATGGATGGATAGATGGAGGGCTTCTAATGGACTGTTAATTGCTCAATGCCAAACCGGTCAGAGTACACTCTTAGAAATAAGGGTTCTAAAAGGGTTCTTCTACAAGGGCTGAGGTTCTAACTGGAACCATTTGCTTCTGAAAAACCCTTTCCCGAAGAAAGGGTTTTTCAAGGGTTCTTGGTAACGTTAATGGTTCCAGTAAGAACCATTTTGATCCAGAGAACCCTTTAAAACCCCTTTTCTGAATAATTGGTTTTAAAAGGGTTCTCACTAACACTAAGGGTTCCAGTAAGAACTATTTTGATCCAGAGAACCGTTTTTGGAAGAAAGAGTTCTTCAGGGATTGTTGAAAGCATGGGTAAGATCCTGTGTCACCAGGGACATACTTCCTGAGAACATTTGCCAATAATGGTGCCTATCTTTAAATAAATGTTTTTCTTATTCAAATGTTTTGAATGTTTGTTCAATGTCAACATGATAAATGACCACAATATAATATGAACTAAACTGATCTGTAGAATACAATATGGTTCTTTATAGAACCCTCAGAAGACAAGACGGTTATCGGAGAAAACCTTTGAAAAGGGATGTTTTTAGAACCCCCTGTGTCAGATCTAGATGAAACCCTTGAAACATGAAAGAGTTCTTTGTGGAACTCCCTGTGTGGGTTCTAGATGAAACCCTTGAAACATGAAAGCGTTCTTAGTGGAACTCCCTGCATAGGTTCTAGATGAAACCCTTGACAAACGAAAGGGTTCTTAGTGGAACTCCCTCTGTGGGTTCTAGATGAAACCCTTGAAATACGAAAGGGTTCTTAGTGGAACTCCCTGCGTGGGTTCTAGATGAAAGTCTTGAAATACAAAAGGGTTCTTAGTGGAACTCCCTGTGTGGGTTCTAGATGAAACCCTTGAAATACGAAAGGGTTCTTAGTGGAACTCCCTGCATAGGTTCTAGATGAAACCCTTGACAAACGAAAGGGTTCTTAGTGGAACTCCCTGTGTGGGTTCTAGATGAAACCCTTGAAATACGAAAGGGTTCTTAGTGGAACTCCCTGCGTGGGTTCTAGATGAAAGTCTTGAAATACAAAAGGGTTCTTAGTGGAACTCCCTGCGTGGGTTCTAGATGAAAGTCTTGAAATACAAAAGGGTTCTTAGTGGAACTCCCTGTGTGGGTTCTAGATGAAAGTCTTGAAATACAAAAGGGTTCTTAGTGGAACTCCCTGCGTGGGTTCTAGATGAAAGTCTTGAAATACAAAAGGGTTCTTAGTGGAACTCCCTGTGTGGGTTCTAGATGAAACCCTTGAAATACGAAAGGGTTCTTAGTGGAACTCCCTGCGTGGGTTCTAGATGAAAGTCTTGAAATACAAAAGGGTTCTTAGTGGAACTCCCTGTGTGGGTTCTAGATGAAACCCTTGAAATACGAAAGGGTTCTTAGTGGAACTCCCTGCGTGGGTTCTAGATGAAAGTCTTGAAATACAAAAGGGTTCTTAGTGGAACTCCCTGTGTGGGTTCTAGATGAAAGTCTTGAAATACAAAAGGGTTCTTAGTGGAACTCCCTGTGTGGGTTCTAGATGAAAGTCTTGAAATACAAAAGGGTTCTTAGTGGAACTCCCTGTGTGGGTTCTAGATGAAAGTCTTGAAATACAAAAGGGTTCTTAGTGGAACTCCCTGCGTGGGTTCTAGATGAAAGTCTTGAAATACAAAAGGGTTCTTAGTGGAACTCCCTGTGTGGGTTCTAGATTAAACCCTTGAAATACGAAAGGGTTCTTAGTGGAACTCCCTGCGTGGGTTCTAGATGAAAGTCTTGAAATACAAAAGGGTTCTTAGTGGAACTCCCTGTGTGGGTTCTAGATGAAAGTCTTGAAATACAAAAGGGTTCTTAGTGGAACTCCCTGCGTGGGTTCTAGATGAAAGTCTTGAAATACAAAAGGGTTCTTAGTGGTACTCCCTGTGTGGGTTCTAGATGAAACCCTTGAAATACGAAAGGGTTCTTAGTGGAACTCCCTGCATAGGTTCTAGATGAAACCCTTGACAAACAAAAGGGTTCTTAGTGGAACTCCCTGCGTGGGTTCTAGATGAAAGTCTTGAAATACAAAAGGGTTCTTAGTGGAACTCCCTGTGTGGGTTCTAGATGAAACCCTTGAAATACGAAAGGGTTCTTAGTGGAACTCCCTGCGTGGGTTCTAGATGAAAGTTTTGAAATACAAAAGGGTTCTTAGTGGAACTCCCTGTGTGGGTTCTAGATGAAACCCTTGAAATACGAAAGGGTTCTTAGTGGAACTCCCTGCATAGGTTCTAGATGAAACCCTTGACAAACGAAAGGGTTCTTAGTGGAACTCCCTGTGTGGGTTCTAGATGAAACCCTTGAAATACAAAAGGGTTCTTAGTGGAACTCCCTGCATAGGTTCTAGATGAAACCCTTGACAAACGAAAGGGTTCTTAGTGGAACTCCCTGTGTGGGTTCTAGATGAAACCCTTGAAATACGAAAGGGTTCTTAGTGGAACTCCCTGCGTGGGTTCTAGATGAAACCCTTGAAATATGAAAGGGTTCTTAGTGGAACTCCCTGCGTGGGTTCTTTGTAGAACCTCTCATGGGGGGATCTGGGTGGAACCTTACACACACAGTTCTAGGTAGAACCCTCCAAAAGGGTTCCAGGTGGAACCTTTATAAAAAGGTTTTACCTGGAGCCAAAAAGGGTTCTCCTATGAGGACGAGCCGAAGAACCATATATGGTTCTACTTAGCACTTTTATTTCTAAGAGTGTAGACGCTTGGTTTCCAAGTGTTAGTGTAAGTCATACCTGCCAACTTTTGAAATCAGAAAAACCTAGTAGCCAGGGTCCAGGGGCCGCAGGCCCCGGTAGGTCCAGGACAAAGTCCTGGTGGGGGGTTCAGGCTTCGCCCCCCGACGCAAAATGATTATTAGCATTCAGACAGGTTAAAATGTTGCTAAAACCATCACTTTTCTATCAGTCACAGTGACTTTTCAAAACAAAAATATTACAGCAAAAATCATATGGGTTGATTGACATGTTTATTCTGTAAGCTAACTTCAATAGTTTGAAATTATTTTGACAGTTAATGCCAGTTATCCTGTCAACCTTTCACAAGACTTCAATTTGTTCATTGAAAGTATAAACACTTTTTACAGTAAACAAATGGTAAAACAGTACTAAACAATTCCATTAAAAAAAAAATTGGTGTCATTATTAACTTTCTGTCCAAGCTTGTATAATCTACTGCCTTGTTCAATTGTCAAAAATATTCTGTGCCTAAAATTCACATTTCTATCACAATTATCATACTGTAAACATGGTAAGCTAACTTCATTAAAATTAATAGTCCTGTCAATAGCATGGAATTACAATCTCCATAGAGCAGGTCAGCAGCAGCAAGCATGAAGTGCTCTAAAACTTGCTGGTAGACGGCTGCGTTGACCCTGGATCTCAGGAAACAGAGTGGACCGACACCAGCAGATGACATAGCACCCCAAACCATCACTGTTGGTGGAAACTTTACACTAGACTTCAGGCAACGTGGATCCTGTGCCTCTCCTGTCTTCCTCCAGACTCTGGGACCTCGATTTCCAAAGGAAATGCAAAATTTGCTTTCGTCA
>NC_084560.2:46485420-46510420 GCF_033978685.3 Nerophis lumbriciformis
TTATCCAGTTGGGTACTGATATATGATGCTCCACATTTGGCCCATTGTCTCACTGCCCTCAGTCTCATTTCGGATGAAATTTAAAGACAAGTGTTAACATTAGCTTTCCCTCTTGGTCGCTGATGTATGATACTCTACAGCTGGGGTTTCAAACTCAAATACAGAGTGGGCCAAAATGTAAAAGTGAACAAAGCCGCGGGCCAACGTTGAACAAATGAACCTTTTAATAGGGACCCAAACAAGTTTTGCATTAAATATTGAACAAGCAAGGCTTATATAACTTTAAACTGACATGCAAAATCCAGTTTCAAATAATAATAATAATAATAATAAAAAATTAAAGCTGCAAGCAGCATTGGTCGGGCCCGCGTATTTGGCAGGTGCTAGTCCTAAGTGTCCCAATACTTTTGTCTACTTTTAGTCTGAAGTGTCCCAAGACTTTTGTCTAGTGTACCTACCTTGTCTGCATTGTGTGGGCACGTTGGTGCTTCCTGCTTTTAAGCAGCCATCTTAAAAAAAACAGCAGCGCAGCGGGTCTTTGAAGGGTCATAAAATCAAAACCGGAGCAGTTAGAAAAAAAAAGCGCTTCTGTCGTTGTAATCACAAGGGTTCAATCTCTCTCCTGTGTTAGTTTGAAGGCGAAACGACAAACGCGCTCAGAGGAGTTCGTTTTTGAAGGAAGGTGACCGGTTTTTACAAAAAATTTGTTTTGAAGGGGGAATAGCAAACTTCCTGTTGATTTTTGCTGGGGGTTGTCAATTTATGAAATGTAGGTCTAAGTAAGACCTACGGAGAGGTTTTTGTTTCATGTCTCTCCGACCTTCCCAGTGTGAGTTACAGGCAGTTTTGTCATTTTTTTCTTCCGAGGAGCAGTTTTTTTCTCCGTTTTATTAAAAAATTGCTCTAGAGCGCAATTTTTAAATTTGGGGTTAGGTTTTTTTATTAGATCGCAATTTTTGCCAGTCCTGATGTGTGCGTTCAGTTTGGTGAGTTTTGAAGCATGTTAAGAGGGTCAAATTACAGCTCAAAGAGGCAAAAGTTACTGTTTTTAGTACTTTTTTGTCTTGAAGGGGGAATTGCCAACTTCCTGTTGATTTTAGCCCGACATTGTACCATTATGAAATGTAGGTCTAAGTCAGACCTACATAGAGGTTTTTGTTTCATGTCTCTCCGACCTTCCTAGTGGGAGTTACAGGCAGTCTAGTTTTTTTTTTTCCTAGGGGGCGCTAGAGCGCAATTTTGAGTTTTGTGGTTCGTTTTAAAAAAAAAAAAAGGCAATTTTTGCAGGTCCTGATGTGTGGGTCAAATATGGTGAGTTTTGAAGCATGTTAAGTGGGTCAAATTACAGTTTAATGTGGCGGCGGAAGAATAAAGAATAAAGAATAAAACCTTACAAATACAATAGGTCCTTATGTCCCATTGCGGGCCCTAAATATCAATGGCATATCAAATACAATTTAAATAAAAATTGAATGCCTCTTTTCTATTTGCAGCCTTCTGAGGTAAATATCAACATTAATTTTTTCCACTGGCTAATAAATTTGAAAATTTAATGGTAAATGGGTTGTACTTGTATCGCGCTTTTCTCCCTTTTTTAAGGAACTTAAAGCGCTTTAACACTATTTCCACATTCACCCTTTCACACACACATTCACACACTGATGGCGGGAGCTGCCATGCAAGGCCCAAACCACCACCCATCAGGAGCAAGGGTGAAGTGTCTTGTTCAAGGACACAACGGACGTGACTAGGATGGTAGAAGGTGGGGATTGAACCAGTAACCCTCAGATTGCTGGCACGGCCACTCTCCCAACTGCACCACGCCGTCCCCTAATATATATATATATATATATATATATATATATATATATATACATATACATATATATATACATATATATATATATATATATATATATATATATATATATATGTATGTGTGGGGAAAAAAATCACAAGACTACTTCATCTCTACAGGCCTGTTTCATGAGGGGTTCCCTCAATCATCAGGAGATTTATTTATTTATTTATTTATTTTTTTTTTTTAATTTTAATTTAAAATTTAAATCTCCTGATGATTGAGGGAACCCCTCATGGAACAGGCCTGTAGAGATGAAGTAGTCTTGTGATTTTTTCCCCCACACATACATATATTGCGCTCTACTACGGTATCGAGCACTATTTTTTGGATAACCATATTAAGACATATATATATATATATATATATATATATATATATATACGATTGTAGCTGAGATAGGTTCCAGCGCCCCCCGCGACCCCGAAGGGAATGAGCCGTAGAAAATGGATGGATGGATGGATAGATATATATATATATATATATATATATATATATATATATATATATACATATATGTGCAATAAAATAACAATGAATAAACCAACCATTCAGGACTTTAAACTGCGCAGTTTGTTAAAGTTAAAGTTAAAGTTAAAGTACCAATGATTGTCACACACACACTAGGTGTGGCGAGATTATTCTCTGCATTTGACCCATCACCCTTGATCACCCCCTGGGAGGTGAGGGGAGCAGTGGGCAGCAGCGGTGGCCGCGCCCGGGAATCATTTTGGTGATTTAACCCCCAATTCCAACCCTTGATGCTGAGTGCCAAGCAGGGAGGTAATGGGTCCCATTTTTATAGTCTTTGGTATGACTCGGCCGGGGTTTGAACTCACAACCTACCCATCTCAGGGCGGACACTCTAACCACTAGGCCACTGAGTAGGTGGGATCAACACACTGATCTAATCTGATGTGCCCAAGCCAGATACCTGCCATCTTTTCTTGGATGCTAGTTCATTAATGTCGGGGCTCAGGCTTTGAGCTGAGGCAACCTTTATTATCGAACGAAGGTGTTCATCAGTCATTATATCTCGTCCACAGTCTTAGGGGCGTGCCTTAAATGCACTGCCTTCAACGTACTCTACAAGCTGTCGCCACGTCCGCTTTTCATCCATTCTAACATCGTTCAGACCCAGTCACAAGATATGTGCGGCTTCTGTACACACACACACACACGAGTGAATGCAACGCATACTTCAATCAATCAATCAATCAATGTTTATTTATATAGCCCTAAATCACGAGTGTCTCAAAGGGCTGCACAAGCCACAACGACATCCTCGGTACAGAGCCCACATAAGGGCAAGGAAAAACTCACCCCAGTGGGACGTCGATGTGAATGACTATGAGAAACCTTGGAGAGGACCACATATGCATTGCATTCATTTGTGTGTGCGTGCAGAAGCCGCACATATCTTGTGACTGGGCCAGCACTCGTTGAACTGGACGAAAAGCAGACGTGACGATTTTCGGGAGGGGCGCTGAAGTTTGGAAGACTCCCGGGAGGGTTGGCAAGTATTAGAATTAGCGGTAAATGCGGTGTTACTGCGGCACCGCCGCAATATATAATCGGCGGGCCAGCTCTAGTGTTAATTTGATATCGCCTCAAGGGCCAAGTGAAATTACACGGCCGGCCAAATGTGGCCCGCGGGCCAGAGTTTGTCACCCATGCTCTACAGGCTAAGCTGTAGTGGCCCATTGTCTCACTGCCCTCAGTCTCATTTCAGATCAAATTTGAGGACACATGCCAATACTGGTTTACCCAGTTGATTGCTGATGTAGGATACTCCACGATCAAGCTGTAGCAACCCATTGTCTCGCTGCCCTCAGTCTCTTTTCGGATACAATTTAAAGACACGTGCTAACATTAGCGTACCCACTTGTCACTGATATATGATACTCCACAGCCTGCGCTAAGCTGTCGCGGCCCATTTTCTCGCTGCCATCAGTTTCATTTCAGATGAAATTCCAGGACACATGCTAACATTAGCTTACCCACTTGGTCGCTGATATATGATACTCCACAGGCTAAGCTGTAGTGGCCCATTGTCTTACTACCCTCAGTCTCATTTCAGATCAAATTTGAGGACACATGCTAATACTGGTTTACCCAGTTGATTGCTGATGTAGGATACTCCACGATCAAGCTGTAGCAACCTATTGTCTTGCTGCCCATGTTGGTTTACCCAGTAGATTGCTGATGTCCAGAGTCTCCGCTAAAACTGTAACAGCCCATTGTCTCGCTGCCCTCAGTCTTCTTTCGGATAAAATTTAAAGACAAGTGCTAACATCAGCTTACCCACTTTGTCGCTGATATATGATACTCCACAGGCTAAGCTGTAGTGGCCCATTGTCTCACTGCCCTCAGTCTCATTTCGGATGAAATTTGAGGACACATGCCAATGTTGGTTTACCCAGTAGATTGCTGATGTATGACACTCCAGAGTTTCCGCTAAAGCTGCAAAAGCCCATTGTCTCGCTGCCCTCAGTCTTCTTTCGGATAAAATTTAAAGACAAGTGCTAACATTAGCTTTCCCACTTTGTCGCTGATATATGATACTCCACAGGCTAAGCTGTAGTGGCCCATTGTCTCACTGCCCTCAGTCTCATTTCGGATGAAATTTGAGGACACATGCCAATGTTGGTTTACCCAGTAGATTGCTGATGTAGGATACTCCACGATCAAGCTGTAGCAACCCATTGTCTCGCTGCCCTCAGTCTCTTTTCGGATACAATTTAAAGACACGTGCTAACATTAGCGTACCCACTTGTCGCTGATGTATGATGCTCCACAGTCTCCGCTAAGCTGTAGTAGCCCGCTTTCTCGCTGCCCTCAGTCTCCTTTCGGATATAATTTGAGGACACGTGCTAATGTTAGCTGACGCTGTTCCTGTGCCTGCCAGTATTGAACTCCACAGTTTCAACTTTGCTGCAGCACTCGTGTTTTCTAGTTGCCCTCGTTCCCCTCATGGATAAAGCATGAGGGCACATTAGCTCAGTCTGTAGCTCTGGACGCTGCAGCATTGTGCTCCACTGTCGCCAACCGTTTTCTCACTGCCCACAGTCTTCTCTTAGTTGAAAATATGAGGACACTCATTAAGGATATAGCTTACCCTTACGCTGCAGCCTACTCCACAATCTGCGGCCCTCAGTCTCTTCTCGGATCAAATTTGGTTGGGGCGGGGGCATGGTTAGGGGCGTGGTTAAGAGGGGAGGAGTATATTTACAGCTAGAATTCACCAAGTCAAGTATTTCATATATATATATATATATATATATATATATATATATATATATATATATATATATATATATATATATATATATATATATATTTTATTATATATGTATGTATAAATAAAATAAATACTTGAATTTCAGTGTTCGTTTATTTACACATATACACACACACAACACTCATCTACTCATTGTTGAGTTAAGGGTAGAATTGTCCATCCTTGTTCTATTCTCTGTCACTATTTTTCTAACCATGCTGAACACCCTCTCTGATGATGCGAACCGCGAATCTCCGGCGGGCCAGATTGAAAAGCTTAACGAACCGCATGTGGCCCTCGGGCCTTCATTTGCCCAGGTCTGGCCAAGATGGAAGTGTGCAGGGCTAAAAAGGTTGGGGCGGGGGCGTGGTTAGGGGCGTGGTTAAGAGGGGAGGAGTATATTTACAGCTAGAATTCACCAAGTCAAGTATTTCATATACATACATACATACATATATATATATATATATATATATATATATATATATATATATATAAGAAATGCTATCAGTGAATTCTAGCTATATATATATATATATATATATATATATATATATATATATATATATTTATTTATTTTATTTTATTATATATGTATATATAAATAAAATAAATACTTGAATTTCAGTGTTCATTTATTTACACATATAAACACACATAACACTCATCTACTCATTGTTGAGTTAAGGGTTGAATTGTCCATCCTTGTTCTATTCTCTGTCACTATTTTTCGAACCATGCTGAACACCCTCTCTGATGATGCGAACCGCGAATCTCCGGCGGGCCAGATTGAAAAGCTTAACGAACCGCATGTGGCCCCCGGGCCTTAATTTGCCCAGATCTGGCCAAGATGGAAGTGTGCGGGGCTAAAAAGGGCAAATGAAAGTACAGTATGCATGTTGTGTGTACATTCCAGTAGTATACAAGTGGTATTCTCTTAAACAGCAGTTGTGCTTCCAAGCCAACCTCCAGCCTCTTTTTCTACAGAGTGAGAATGTTCGCCCCCGCACATTTTGTAGCGCGTGACTAATTGATGAATGGTCCTACAATAATTTGATGAGATCGGCTGGGATGATGCAAGCGAGTGTCAGCGTGTCGCACTCGTGTCCTGATGTTTTCCGTGAAGCCCACGACGATGTCCCGCAAATGAACCCCCGAGACGCCCCTTATTATCTCCGAGCTGCTCCCCCCCCCGCCCGGGTGTCGCATTAACGGCCCGTCTAGAGTTGCTGGTGAGTCTCAGGTGTTTGATCAGACCCACTAGGGCAGTGTTTTTCAACCACTGTGCCGCGGCAAACTAGTGTGCCGTGAGATACAGTCTGGTGTGCCGTGGGAGATTATCTAATTTCACCTATTTGGGTTAAAAATATTGTTTTCAAACCAGTAATCATAGTCTGAAAATTATGTTTTGTTGTTGAGTGTCTGCACTGTCTGGAGATCGGCAGAGTAATCGTGTAATACTCTTCTATATCAGTAGGTGGCAGCCGGTAGCTAATTGTTTCGTAGATGTCGGAAACAGTGGGAGGCAGGGTGCAGGTAAAAAGGTAACTAATGCTTAAACCAAAAATAAACAAAAGGTAAGTGCCCCTGAGAAAAGGCATTGAAGCTTAAGGAAGGCTATGCAGAACGAAACTAAAACTGAACAAAGTAAACAAAAACAGAATGCTGGACGACAGCAAAGACTTACTGCGGAGCAAAAACGTACATCCGAACATTGCAATCAACAATGTCCACACAAAGACGGATAAAAACAACTGAAATATTCTTGATTGCTCAAACAAAGCAGGTGTGGGGAATAGCGGTTAAGGAAGACATGAAACTGCTACAAAAAAAAGAGAAAAAGCCACCAAAATAGGAGCGCAAGACAAGAACTAAAACCCTACACACAGGAAAACAGCAAAAAAAACTCCAAATAAGTCAGGGCGTGATGTGACAGGTGGTGACAGTACACCTACTTTGAGACAAGAGCTATATTGATGCATGCTTGGTTATGCTTTAAAGTCATATCCAACAAAAACGACTTTTTACTGTCAATTTCGGCTGCCGAGTTTCAGTTTTTAATGATTTTTGCTGGTGGTGTGCCTACGCATTTTTTCAATGAAAGAAATGTGCCTTGGCTCAAAAATGGTTGAAAAACACTGCACTAGGGATGCTCCCGACCTGCCTGCCATTTTCACACCCATGGAAATTAAAGCCTGGTCCCCAAGACCTTTCCTACATCGAAGCTTACCACCTTTTTTCCAATCTTGTATTGTATAAATGTATACATGGAATGTGGGGTCGCTCAACCAAACAGTTTTTCCAACTTCCGACTGTGAATACTTTCCAGATGCACTGTACAAGACACTTGGTGTGTGTCTAAGGTAGGGCTGAAACGACGTGTCGACATAGTCGACGTCATCGGTTACATAAATACGTCGACGCCGTTTTTGTGCGTCGACGCGTCGCATATTTACGTCACACTACCATCATGGCGGAGCGCAAAGCAGACGATGCGAGCGGTGCGAGCGAGGGGAAAAAAGCACGGCAAAAGTCGTCAAAAGTGTGGGAGTATTTCAATAAACGGCCTAATATAATAATGTTGTTGTATGCACACTGTGTCGAGCGGAAATGGCCTATCATAGCAGCACAACGGCTATGAAGGAACATTTGAAAAGAAAACACACGACAGCGTTCTTGCCATCACCATCAATTAGTCAATCGTCCGCGTGTGTATACGTTGTCATCATTACACAAAAACATGAATGTGTCATTTGTATCTGCGTTGTGAATTTATGAACTAAAACACCGTTTCGCTTTGAGAGGCGCGTTTGGCGTGCCTGTTCAGTGTTTACAAAGACGCGCTCCTCTCTAACGCTAACGTTAATTAGTTGTGCAAATACCTTTTACAACATTAACAGTTACATATACTATGTACAAACCAACAATTAACTTTCACTTTAATCATACTATCATTGTTGTGTTATTAAGCAAAATAAGCAATACTTTTACTTTTGTTGAAATGTTTACACTTGTTACAGAATATTTCGTTTTGCACTTTTTTGTATTGGATGTTTATCTTTATTTTTGCACATTTTAAAGCAAAATAAGCAATACTTTTACTTTTGAAATGCTTATACTATTGCAGAATATTAAGATTTGCACTGGATGTTTACTTTTATATTTGCACATTAAAAAGCAAATAAGCTACTTTTAATTTTGTTAAATGTTAAAAGTTTTAAATGTTTACATTGTTACAGAATATTTTGTCATGTTGTTGTCAATGTTGACTGAGTGGCCATACTTTTTTTTTTGTAAATAAAAGTCATGCCTTTTGAAAAAACTGGCCTACATTTATTTTTTCATCTTCATTTTAAATAAAAAAAATAATCGGTAAAAGGAAAATTAATCTATAGATTAATCGAAAAAAATAATCTATAGATTAATCGAAAAAATAATCTATAGATTAACCGATTAATCGAAAAAATAATCTATGGATTAATCGATAGAAAAATAATCGTTAGCTGCAGCCTTAGTCCAAGGCACAGGTAAATAAGTAACACTATTTTGTAGGATCCACGTGTAGGAAGGGCTTCTGAGAAGGGAAAAGGACAAAAATCGACATCACCTGCGTGTGCTGCGACAGGTGTGTTTTTGCAATATCTCATTCTGTATAAAGAGCAAGATGCTGCTCTCTCGCTGGCTCTGTGGGGGCTTCTGATACGTCCTACGAACGGCAGATATACGGCGGGATGACTTTATCCGCACTAGTCTGTATCGGTACATTTTATAAAGAGCAGCGACACACCAAACATTTGGAGGAAGCCAAACCATCCTTACCATACTTGCCAACCTTGAGACCTCCGATTTCGGGAGGTGGGGGGTGGGGAGTGGTCGGGGGTGAGGCGGGGGGCGTGGTTAAGAGGGGAGGAGTATATTTACAGCTAGAATTCACCAAGTCAAGTATTTCCTATAAATATATATATATATATATATATATATATATATATATATATATATATATATATTAGAGATGCGCGGTTTGCGGGCGGATGAAATTTAAAAAAATTAGATTTTATCCGTGGGTCGGGTCGGGCGGTTAAATAAAAAAAAATTAGATTTTAAATAGATTCAGGCGGGTGGCAGTTAAACCAATTGGTAAATATATATACATAGTTAAATGTTGTTACCCACATACGAAAAACGAGCAGGCACCTGCAGCATATGCCACAACAGAAGAAGAAAAAAGAAAAGAGATGGACACTTTTACGGAGCGGAGAAGGGACGCCTCGCCGGGGTCCGGGACCGAGGCCCCTTCCCCCGAGAGGGCTCCACCGGGAGCCGTAGCTGAGGCGATCCGCGAGAAGGGCCCGACGCACGTCCAGGGTCACCACCGCGCCCACCGCACCGACACCCCGCCTCGTCCGCCTTCGCCGCGGCCGGCGTCACGCGCAGCAGGTAAGCAGCTTACCTGCCCGCCACCTGTATGTAGGTGTGACTTAGACCTAGTTTTCATAATTGTATATCATCGGGCAAAAATCAACAGGAAGTTGGCAATTCCCCCTTCAAGACAAAAAAGTACTAAAAACAGTCACTTTTGCCTCTTTGAGCTGTAATTTGACCCCCTTAACATGCTTCAAAACTCACCGAACTGAACACACACATCAGGACTGGCCAAAAATTGCGATCTAATAAAAAAACCTAACCCCAAATCTCAAAATTGTGCTCTAGCGCAATTTTTTAATGAAACGCACAAAAAACTGCTCCTCGGATGAAAAAACTGACAAAACTGCCTGTAACTCCCACTGGGAAGGTTGGAGAGACATGAAACAAAAACCTCTATGTAGGCCTCACTTAGACCTACATTTCATAAATTGACAACCCCCAGCAAAAATCAACAGGAAGTTTGCTATACCCCCTTCAAAACAATTTTTTTGTAAAAACCGGTCACCTTCCTTCAAAAACTATCTCCTCTGAGCGCGTTTGTCGTTTCGGCTTCAAACTAACACAGGAGAGAGATTAAACCCTTGTGTATAAAATAACAGAACAGCGTTTTAATACCTGCTCCGGTTTTGATTTTATGACCCTTCAAAGACCCGCTGCGCTGATGCTGCTGCGCTGCTGTTTTTTTAAGATGGCTGCTTAAAAGCAGGAAGCACCAGCGTGCCCACACAATGCAGACAAGGTAGGTACACTAGACAAAAGTATTGGGACACTTATGACTACCACCGGACAAAAGTATTGGGACACTTAGGCCGAAAACTGGACAAAAGTATTGGGACACTTAGGCCGAAAACTGGACAAAAGTATTGGGACACTTGGGACTACAACTTGACAAAAGTATTGGGACACTTAGGACTACAACTTGCCAAAAGTATTGGGACACTTGGGACTAAAACTGGACAAAAGTATTGGGACACTTAGGACTAGCACCTGCCAAATACGCGGGCCCGACCAACGCTGCTTGCAGCTTTAATTATTATTCTTTCTTATTCCGCAGCTTTGCGCGGTACTTTGACCCTCTTAACATGCTTCAAAACTCACCAAATTTGACGCACACATAAATAAACTCGAACAAAACTCTTTGGTGAAAATACCAAACCCAAAAACTCAAAATTACGCTCTAGCGCCCCCTACAAAAGTAAACGTTTTCTAACTCCCAGTACGAATGTCGTAGAGACATGAAACAAAAACCTCTATGTAGGTCTCACTTAGACTTAAATTTTATTAATTTATTTCCTCGGCCAAAAATCTACAGGAAGTTTGCTATTCCCCCTTCAACACTAAATTTTAGTAAAATCAGTCACTTTTGCCTCTTTGAGCTGTAATTTGACCCCCTTAACACGCTGCAAAACTCACCGAACTGAACGCACACATCAAGACTGGCAGAAATTGCGATCTAATAAAAAAACCTAACCCCAAATTAGCGCAATTTTTGAATAAAACGCAGAAAAAACTGCTCCTCGGAAGAAAAAAATGACAAAACTGCCTGTATCTCCCACTGGGAAGGTCGGAGAGACATGAAACCTCTATGTAGGTCTCACTTAGACCTACATTTCATAAATTGACAACCCCCAGCAAAAATCAACAGGAAGTTTGCTATTCCCCCTTCAACACAACATTTTTATAAAAACCGGTCACCTTCCTTCAAAAACTATCTCCTCTGAGCGCGTTTGTCGTTTCGGCTTCAAACTAACACAGGTGAGAGATTGAACCCTTGTGATTAAAACTACAGAAGCGCGTTTTAATAACTGCTCCGGTTTTGATTTTATGAGCCTTCAAAGAACCGCTGCGCTGATGCTGCTGCGCTGCTGTTTTTTTTTTAAGATGGCTGCTTAAAAGCAGGAAGCACCAGCGTGCCCACACAATGCAGACAAGGTAGGTACACTAGACAAAAGTATTGGGACACTTGGGACTAAAACTTGACAAAAGTATTTGGACACTTAGGACTAGCACCTGCCAAGTACGCGGGCCCGACCAATGCTGCTTGCAGCTTTAATTATATTTAAGTTTGAGCTTTCAAAAAGGTTTTTTTGATAGCAGACGAGTGTTTGTTTGTTTTTTTTCCTGGGAAAAAAATTGCTGCAAAATTCAAACATATTCAGAGTGGAATGGAGCTGGGTGCTGACATTCTGAGGCGAGTCAATAATGTGGTTTGGGACAGGAGCAGACCTCCTGTACATGACAATACACCTGACACCTGAACCCAACAGTGGCGCTGAAAGCTTGGCCACACCCCCTACAACACACACACACACACACACACACACACACACACACACACACACACACACACAGCTGTCAAGCCTGTCATCAACAGTTGCACGAGCCGGGGGACCGTCAGCCACCTCACTGCTGCTCTTTTGTTTCCGGGCGAAGGCTTTGCGGCCTGGAGACCTGGCGTTACCCGCCCCCCCCTGCCCCCCACCTTCCCTCCAGACTCCCACCCCCGACACCGCCCCCTCACCTCTCTCCTGCCTCGCCTCCCAGGCGCTAAGCGAGAGAGAACAGGCAGTGCTCTCCAAACACGAGGACACAAGCTGCCAGCAAGTAGCCATGGCAACAGCTTCTCTCTCTCGCCCGCCACTTCCCCCGACTCGGCGTGGCGAATCCAAGAGCCCCCTCTCTTCCCGCTCTCCAGCAGCCCAAATTAGACGTGTCACAGTGTTTTTCTGGCGTGCGTTTAAATAATTGCGGAGATGGATGTGCGTAGAGGAGGGAAGAGGAGGAAGAAAGAAAAGGTGAGGCGGCGACGCCAAGCCACTAGAATGAGGGCGGGGGGGTAATCAAAAAGACACAGATTGCCACGCAGCAAATGACTATTTTTTTTTCCCCTCCCTCTGTGCAGACATAAGACTCTGGTGGGTGGAGACAAGGATGCTTGAGATATTTTCGGGTCACATGACTTATCTGGCTTTACGCAAGTGCAGGAGTAGGAGGACTGGAGTGGAAGTCGTCCCGGAGACCATGCAAATGTCTGCTTGTCAAATCAACAGCTTGTTCCCAGCTCACTTCGGAGGATTCTTTCTTTCTCTCCTCGCGTGTTGTCCGACACGAGCGGCAGAGCGCTTATCCAGAGCCTTCGAGAACTTGGGGGAGTTTTGGCGAGCAGGTACAGGTCTTGGACATGGGAGAGGTTTCCGTGCACCTCTGCAGCTACTGTCTGTTTGGCTAAAAAGTCTCTGGGCACACCGTTAATGAGTCAATCAGGGGTTGGGCCACCCCACTTAGTTCCCCCTAACTCTTAATCCAACATCTAGACCAGGCCTGGGCAATTATTTTGACTCGGAGGCCAAATTTAGAGAAAAAAAATGTGTCTAGGGCTGGTATATCCATCTATTTATAGATCAGTGGTTCTTAACCTCGTTGAAGGTACCGAACCCCAGCAGTTTCATATGCGCATTCACCGCCTTCCACCCAATTGTAGCCGAGATAGGCTCCATTCTTTAGTGAAAAATAAAATGTTTTTTTTCAAATTCAAGACAAAGTTATATGTTTTTGGTAACACTTTAGTATGGGGAACATATTCTAAGTAGCAAAGACTTAATTTAGAGTTATTTGGTTAGGGTTAGAGGGCATACTTGCCAACCTTGAGACTTCCAATTTCGGGAGGTGGGGGAAGGTGGGTGGGGGTGGGAAGGGGAGGAGTATATTTACAGCTAGAATTCACCAAGTCAAGTATGTCATATATATATATACACACACACACACACACACACACACACACACACACACACACACACACACACACACACACACACACACACACACACACACACACACACACACACACACACACACACACACACACACACAGGTAAAAGCCAGTAAATTAGAATATTTTGAAAAACTTGATTTATTTCAGTAATTGCATTCAAAAGGTGTAACTTGTACATTATATTTATTCATTGCACACAGACTGATGCATTCAAATGTTTATTTCATTTAATTTTGATGATTTGAAGTGGCAACAAATGAAAATCCAAAATTCCGTGTGTCACAAAATTAGAATATTACTTAAGGCTAATACAAAAAAGGGATTTTTAGAAATGTTGGCCAACTGAAAAGTATGAAAATGAAAAATATGAGCATGTACAATACTCAATACTTGGTTGGAGCTCCTTTTGCCTCAATTACTGCGTTAATGCGGCGTGGCATGGAGTCGATGAGTTTCTGGCACTGCTCAGGTGTTATGAGAGCCCAGGTTGCTCTGATAGTGGCCTTCAACTCTTCTGCGTTTTTGGGTCTGGCATTCTGCATCTTCCTTTTCACAATACCCCACAGATTTTCTATGGGGCTAAGGTCAGGGGAGTTGGCGGGCCAATTTAGAACAGAAATACCATGGTCCGTAAAGCAGGCACGGGTAGATTTTGCGCTGTGTGCAGGCGCCAAGTCCTGTTGGAACTTGAAATCTCCATCTCCATAGAGCAGGTCAGCAGCAGGAAGCATGAAGTGCTCTAAAACTTGCTGGTAGACGGCTGCGTTGACCCTGGATCTCAGGAAACAGAGTGGACCGACACCAGCAGATGACATGGCACCCCAAACCATCACTGATGGTGGAAACTTTACACTAGACTTCAGGCAACGTGGATCCTGTGCCTCTCCTGTCTTCCTCCAGACTCTGGGACCTCGATTTCCAAAGGAAATGCAAAATTTGCATGGTTGGGTGACGGTTTGGGGTGCCATGTCATCTGCTGGTGTCGGTCCACTCTGTTTCCTGAGATCCAGGGTCAACGCAGCCGTCTACCAGCAAGTTTTAGAGCACTTCATGCTTCCTGCTGCTGACCTGCTCTATGGAGATGGAGATTTCAAGTTCCAACAGGACTTGGCGCCTGCACACAGCGCAAAATCTACCCGTGCCTGGTTTACGGACCATGGTATTTCTGTTCTAAATTGGCCCGCCAACTCCCCTGACCTTAGCCCCATAGAAAATCTGTGGGGTATTGTGAAAAGGAAGATGCAGAATGCCAGACCCAAAAACGCAGAAGAGTTGAAGGCCACTATCAGAGCAACCTGGGCTCTCATAACACCTGAGCAGTGCCAGAAACTCATGGACTCCATGCCACGCCGCATTAACGCAGTAATTGAGGCAAAAGGAGCTCCAACCAAGTATTGAGTATTGTACATGCTCATATTTTTCATTTTCATACTTTTCAGTTGGCCAACATTTCTAAAAATCCCTTTTTTGTATTAGCCTTAAGTAATGTTCTAATTTTGTGACACACGGAATTTTGGATTTTCATTTGTTGCCACTTCAAATCATCAAAATTAAATGAAATAAACATTTGAATGCATCAGTCTGTGTGCAATGAATAAATATAATGTACAAGTTACACCTTTTGAATGCAATTACTGAAATAAATCAAGTTTTTCAAAATATTCTAATTTACTGGCTTTTACCTGTATATATATATATATATATATATATATATATATATATACATTGTCTTTATAATCTGTTTTGTCATTTAACATCAATTAACATTGATGTTCATCAACATTTAACATTGTCACGTTATCGATGGGAAAATGCATTTTTAGACAATATGATTTGCCTGAGCAGCTAGGAGACACCAAGAGTAACAAGCGGTAGAAAATGGATTAGAAAGGAAAGATTAAAAAAAATAAAAAAATAAAATAAATAAAAAGTATATAAAAACACCCCAAAACTTACCGTGGGCCGGATTTTGAATGCTGGGGGGCCGGATCTGGCCCGCGGGCCGTAGTTTGGGGACCCCTGATCTAGACTAATAACAAAGGAGTTCCGCAGGCAAGTGTTTTAAGTCCATTTGCTCTTCATGAACACTCGGAGCTCATTAAATATTTTTTCAATGGTCTGAACCCCTTTCTGGGGCTCTGACAAATGGACAAACATTCCCACTGACACACTCTTGCAAAAAGTCCCAAATCGTTTCAAAGTGGTCAAGTGGATAAATGGTAAATGGGTTATACTTATATAGCGCTTTTCTACCTTCAAGGTACTCAAAGCGCTTTGACACTACTTCCACATTTACCCATTCACACACACATTCACACACTGATGGAGGGAGCTGCCATGCAAGGCGCTAACCAGCACCCATCAGGAGCAAGGGTGAAGTGTCTCGCTCAAGGACGTGACAAGGTTGGTAGAAGGTGGGGATTGAACCAGGAACCCTCGGGTTGCTGGCACAGCCACTCTCTCAACGGCGCCTAACAACACGTTTGCTTCCGATTAAAATCAATTTATATTGTGATTGTGACATCCCTGGCTGTTAATTCTTCAGCATACCAGGACTTTTCAGACATTTCGATGAACAGAATATTGCGTTATTTGTCATACACTATATTGCCAAAAGTATATGGCCACCCGTCCAAATGATGAGAATCAGGTGTCCTAATCACCACAGGTGTATCAAATCAAGCACTTGCATGTAAGGCTGAAACAACGTGTCGACGTAGTCGACGTCATCGGTTACGTAAATACGTCGACGCCGTTTTTGTGCGTCGG
The DNA here is from genome assembly GCF_033978685.3 of Nerophis lumbriciformis. NCBI lineage: Eukaryota > Metazoa > Chordata > Actinopteri > Syngnathiformes > Syngnathidae > Nerophis > Nerophis lumbriciformis. The sequence continues at coordinate 46,501,525 of NC_084560.2, forward strand.
CGCGTCGCATATTTACGTCACTCTACTTTACTGTCATGGCGGAGCGCAAAGCAGACGATGCGAGCGAAGGGAAAAAAGCACGCCAAAAGTCGTCAAAAGTGTGGGAGTATTTCAATAAACGGCCTAATAATGTTGTTGTATGCACACTGTGTCGAGCGGAAATGGCCTATCATAGCAGCACAACGGCTATGAACGAACATTTGAAAAGAAAACCCCCGACAGCGTTCTTGCCATCACCATCAACTAGTCAATCGTCCGCGTGCGTATACGTTGTCATTATTACACAAAAACATGAATGTGTCATTTGTATCTGCGTTGTAAATTCATAAACTAAAGCACCGTTTCGCTCTGAGAGGCGCGTTTGGCGTGCCTGTTCAGTGTTTACAAAGACGCGCTCCTCTTTAACGCTGTGGAGAGGCGGCGAGCAAGCGGCGAGGCGGGGCGCGCCGGGAGCGACGCCGCAATCGTGCCCAGGTGCGCGATCCGCGCAGTTGGAAGAGAAAAGACTTTGTGTAAAATTAAAAGATTGTAAACCTGGCAAAGCCGTCTGGCGTTCAGTCTGTCGGTCCTGAAAGAACCCCACGGCACAAGACGTGTCACAAACGCTAACGTTAATTAGTTGTGCAAATACCTTTTACAACATTAACAGTTACATATACTATGTACAAACCAACAATTAACTTTCACTTTAATCATACTATCATTGTTGTGTTATTAAGCAAAATAAGCAATACTTTTACTTTTGTTGAAATGTTTACACTGTACACTTTTTTGTATTGGATGTTTAGCTTTATTTTTGCACATTTTAGCAAATAAGCAATACTTTTACTTTTGTTGAAATGTTTACACTTGTTACAGAATATTTCCGTTTTGCACTTTTTTGTATTGGATGTTTATCTTTATTTTTGCACATTTTAAAGCAAAATAAGCAATACTTTTACTTTTGAAATGCTTATACTATTCCAGAATATTAAGATTTGCACTGGATGTTTACTTTTATATTTGCACATTAAAAAGCAAATAAGCTACTTTTAATTTTGTTAAATGTTAAAAGTTGTAAATGTTTACATTGTTACAGAATATTTTGTCATGTTGTTGTCAATGTTGACTGAGTGGCCATACTTTTTTTTTTGTAAATAAAAGCCATGCCTTTTGAAAAAACTGGCCTACATTTATTTTTTCCTCTTCATTTTAAATTAAAAAAAAAATCGGTAAAAGGAAAAATAATCTACAGATTAATCGAAAAAATAATCTATATATTAACCGATTAATCAAAAAAATAATCTATAGATTAATCGATAGAAAAATAATCGTTAGCTGCAGCCCTACTTGCATGGAGACTGTTTCTACAAACATTTGTGAAAGAATGAGCCGCTCTCAGTGATTTCCAGCGTGGAACTGTCATAGGATGCCACATGTGCAACAAATCCAGTCCTGAAATTTCCTCGCTCCTAAATATTCCAAAGTTGGCTTTATTATAAGAAAAGTGAAGAGTTTGGGAACAACAGCAACTCAGCCACCAAGTGATAGGCCAGGTAAACTGACAGAGAGGTCAGCATAGTGCAAAGACTTTCTGCACAGTCACTTGCTACAGAGCTCCAAACTTCATGTCACCTTCCAATTAGCCCACGTACAGTACGCAGAGAGCTTCATGGAATGGGTTTCCATGGCCGAGCAGCCATACATCACCAAGTCCAATGCAAAGCGTGGGATGCAGTGGTGTAAAGGACATCACCACTGGACTCTAGAGCAGTGGAGACGCCTTCTCTGGACTGATGAATCACACTTTTCCATCTGGCAACCTGATGGACCAGTCTGGGTTTGGAGGTTGCCAGGAGAACGCTACATTTCCGACTGCATTGTGCCGAGTGTGAAATTTGGTGGAGGAGGAATTATGGTGTGGGGTTGTTTTTCCAGTTTTCCCCTTAGTTCCAGTGAAAGGAACATTGAATGCTCCAGGATAGGAATGGGATGGCACTTCAAGTTCATATTTGAGTCAAGGCAGGTGGCCAAATACTTGTTGGTAATATAGTGTATAAGGGTGTTTTTTACCCCCACACTCCAATATGCAAGGCAGGGGTTCCTAACCGTTTTGTAGCTTGGGGCCCCAACTTTTCCACCACACAAATAGTAAAGTTAAAAGTCCCAACGATAGTCACACACACACACTAGGTGTGGTGAAATGATCCCCTGCATTTGACCCATCCCCTTGTTCACCCCCCCTGGGAGGTGAGGGGAGCAGTGAGCAGCAGCGGTGCCCACGCTCAGGAATCATTTTTGGTGATTTAACCCCCAATTCCAACCCTTGATGCTAGGCCACTGAGCAGGCAAACAAATTAAACCTGCATCAGTCATCTTAATCTACCGTATTTTCCGCACTATTAGCCGCACCTAAAAACCACAAATTTACTCAAAAGCTGACAGTGCGGCTTATAACCCGGTGCGCTTTATATATGGATTAATATTAAGATTCATTTTCATAAAGTTTAGGTCTCGCAACTACGGTAAACAGCCGCCATCTTTTTTCCCCGTAGAAGAGGAAGTGCTTCTTCTTCTACGGCAAGCAACCGCCAAGGTAAGCACCCGCCCCCATAGAAGAGGAAGCGCTTCTTCTTCTACTGTAAGCAACCACCCGCCCCCGTAGAAGAAGAAGAAGCGCGCGGATATTACGTTTCATTTCCTTTGTGTGTTTACATCTGTAAAGACCACAAAATGGCTCCTACTAAGCGACAGGTTTCCGGTTCATGAAAAGACGCAATCTCTCCATCCGCACACGGACTACTATTTCACAGCAACTGCCTAAAGACTTTCAAGAAAAGCTGGCTACTTTCCGTGCATATTGTAAAAACAAGATAGCTGAAAAAAAGATCCGGCCAGAGAACATTATCAACATGGACGAGGTTCCACTGACTTTTGATATTCCTGTGAACCGCACTGTGGATACAACGGGAGCACGTACGGTGAATATTCGCACCACAGGGAATGAGAAGTCATCCTTCACTGTGGTTCTAGCTTGCCATGCTAATGGCCAGAAACTTCCACCCATGGTGATATTCAAAAGGAAGACCTTGCCAAAAGAGACCTTTCCAGCCGGCGTCATCATAAAAGCTAACTCGAAGGGATGGATGGATGAAGAAAAGATGAGCGAGTGGTTAAGGGAAGTTTACGCGAAGAGGCCGGGTGGCTTTTTTCACGCAGCTCCGTCCATGTTGATATACGACTCCATGCGCGCCCACATCACGCTGGTTTTTAATATATTATTAAAGTTTGACTGACCTATCTGACTGTTTTTTTGACATTCCCTTTAGCGCAGTTAGATGCGGCTTATAACCCAGGGCGCCTTATGGTGCGGAAAATACAGTACCTTTTAGTCCCATTCAATAATGACATCTAACTCACTTACAGTGTACAATCTGTCAAATGATATGAAAGCATGTTTTCAACATTATTATTTATTTAACACATAAACCTCAGAAAAGAAGTACTAGCCAAAAGGGACTCATAGACAACTGATGAAAAATATCAAAATGTATGAGGTGATAAAATGAATAAACTTAATGAATAATGAATACAGGTAACGTTTGATATAACGCGGTCTGATATAAAAGGATGTTCTATAAAACGTGGACGCACCATGGTCCCCAAATTTTCGCCCGTTTTTTTTTCCACTAGAGTCAAACGCCTTGTTTTTCCACCAAATGATCGACTATTATTATTAGGGGCCGAGTCCCTTTAGGACAGAGGACCCTATTGTATTTCTAGCGTTTTATTATTATACTGAGCTGTAATTTGACCCCCTTAACATGCTTCAAAACACACACATCAGGACTGGCAAAAATTGCGATCTAATCAAAAACCCAAACCCCAAAACTCAAAATTGCGCTCTAGCGCCCCGTAGGAAGAAAACGAGTACAAAACTGCCTGTAACTCTGAGTAGGAATGTCGTAGAGACATGAAAGAAAAACTTCTATGTAGGTCTCACTGAGACCTATATTTCACACACTGACAACCCCCAGCAAAAATCAACAAGAAGTTTGCAATTCCCCCTTCAAAACAAAAGTTGTGTAAAAACAGTCACCTTTTTTCAAACATTATCTCCTCTGAGCGCGTTTGTCTGAGTCTTGTTCACGAGTGAGGGAAGGATCGACAGGCAGATCAGTGCGGACCCTGCATCGATCTGTCGTGGTGAAGAAGGAGCTGAGTCGGAAGGCAAAGCTTTCAATTTACCGCTCGATCCACATCTGCGGTCCCCTCCAAGGTTTCTCATTGTATCCCATTGGGTTGAGTTTTTTCTTGCCCTGATGTGGGATCTGAGCCGAGGATGTCGTTGTGGCTTGTGCAGCCCTTTGAGACACTTGTGATTAAGGGCTATACAAATAAACTTTGATTGATTGATTGATTGATTATACATATCTCTGCAACGCCTCCACGGTTTGATTTCACATTTTCGGAACTTTTGCAGATCCCAAATCAAGAAAAGTTGGTCACTTTAAGTCCATCGATTTTACTTGAAAGGTTAAACCCTCAAAGCCAAATCAGACCAGAATCCAGAAACCGATATGTCAATCAAACGCCTCTCCGGTTGGAATTGATTGGTTATTCATCGAGTCTTGAGTCCGTTGAGGCAAAATGTTGATTCAACTATTTTGCAGTCGAAATGAGAACCCCAAAGTGCCAACTCCTCTGGCAGCACAATGATGCAGAATACGACTCTGGCATTGACAGTAGGAGTTCAGAACATTCAAAGAGACATTCTCCGTTTCCATTACACAAAATCAATAACTTGACTATAATAATCGGACTGTCTGATTGTGGCAGTTCGCTCCCTGTATGATCAGTGCCAGAGCTTGGTCCGCATTGCCGGCAGTAAGTCGGACACGTTTCCAGTGAGGGTTGGACTCCGCCAAGGCTGCCCTTTGTCACCCATTCTGTTCATAACTTTTATGGACAGAATTTCTAGGCGCAGTCAAGGCGTTGAGGGGATCTGGTTTGGTGGCTGCAGGATTAGGTCTCTGCTTTTTGCAGATGATGTGGTCCTGATGGCTTCATCTGGCCAGGATCTTCAGCTCTCACTGGATCGGTTCGCAGCCGAGTGTGAAGCGACTGGGATGAGAATCAGCACCTCCAAGTCCGAGTCCATGGTTCTCGCCCGGAAAAGGGTGGAGTGCCATCTCCGGGTTGGGGAGGAGATCTTGCCCCAAGTGGAGGAGTTCAAGTACCTCGGAGTCTTGTTCACGAGTGAGGGAAGAGTGGATCGTGAGATCGACAGGCGGATCGGTGCGGCGTCTTCAGTAATGCGGACGCTGTATCGGTCCGTTGTGGTGAAGAAGGAGCTGAGCCGGAAGGCAAAGCTCTCAATTTACCGGTCGATCTACGTTCCCATCCTCACCTATGGTCATGAGCTTTGGGTTATGACCGAAAGGACAAGATCACGGGTACAAGCGGCCCAAATGAGTTTCCTCCGCCTTAGAGATAGGGTGAGAAGCTCTGTCATCCGGGAGGAGCTCAAAGTAAAGCCGCTGCTCCTCCACATGGAGAGGAGCCAGATGAGGTGGTTCGGGCATCTGGTCAGGATGCCACCCGAACGCCTCCCTAGGGAGCTGTTTAGGGCACGTCCGACCGGTAGGAGGCCGCGGGGAAGACCCAGGACACGTTGGGAAGACTATGTCTCCCGGCTGGCCTGGGAACGCCTCGGGATCCCCCGGGAGGAGCTGGATGAAGTGGCTGGGGAGAGGGAAGTCTGGGCTTCCCTGCTTAGGCTGCTGCCCCCGCGACCCGACCTCGGATAAGCGGAAGAAGATGGATGGATGGATGGAATAACTTGACTAGTCGTTTGGTGGATCATCTTTGTCAAAAGTCCCTTAAAGGTGAATGTACAAATACTCTTATTTGTTCATATCAGCAACATAGTTTCATAATCCTTGCAAAACCAGTGTTTTGGAATGCATCTTGACTAAGTTCTATTGTATTTTAGTGTGCTGTAAATGTAAATTATGTAAATGTCTTCCTATGAACGGCTTTTTATCATTTTAAGAGCTGCTACAACAGCGCTGAAGACTTTTCAAAAGGTACCGTATTTTCCGCACCATAAGCCGCCCTGGGTTAGAAGCCGCGCCTTCAATGAACGGCATATTTCAAAACTTTGTCCACCTATAAGCCGCCCCGTGTTATAAGCCGCATCTAACTGCGCTAAAGGAATGTCAAAAAAACAGTCAGATAGGTCAGTCAAACTTTAATAATATATTAAAAACCAGCGTGATGTGGGCGCGCATGGAGTCGTATATCAACATGGACGGAGCTGCGTGAAAAAAGCCACCCGGCCTCTTCGCGTAAACTTCCCTTAACCACTCGCTCACCTTTTCTTCATCCATCCATCCCTTCGAGTTAGCTTTTATGATGACGCCGGCTGGAAAGGTCTCTTTTGGCAAGGTCTTCCTTTTGAATATCACCATGGGTGGAAGTTTCTGGCCATTAGCATGGCAAGCTAGAACCACAGTGAAGGATGACTTCTCATTCCCTGTGGTGCGAATATTCACCGTACGTGCTCCCGTTGTATCCACAGTGCGGTTCACAGGAATATCAAAAGTCAGTGGAACCTCGTCCATGTTGATAATGTTCTCTGGCCGGATCTTTTTTTCAGCTATCTTGTTTTTACAATATGCACGGAAAGTAGCCAGCTTTTCTTGAAAGTCTTTAGGCAGTTGCTGTGAAATAGTAGTCCGTGTGCGGATGGAGAGATTGCGTCTTTTCATGAACCGGATCCCTGTCGCTTAGTAGGAGCCATTTTGTGGTCTTTACAGATGTAAACACACAAAGGAAATGAAACGTAATATCCGCGCGCTTTTTCTTCTTCTATGGGGGCGGGTGGTTGCTTACAGTAGAAGAAGCGCTTCCTGTTCTATGGGGGCGGGTGCTTACCTTGGCGGTTGCTTGCGTAGAAGAAGAAGCACTTCCTCTTCTACGGGGAAAAAAGATGGCGGCTGTTTACCGTAGTTGCGAGACCGAAACTTTATGAAAATGAATCTTAATATTAATCCATATATAAAGCGCACCGGGTTATAAGCCGCACTGTCAGCTTTTGAGTAAATTTGTGGTTTTTAGGTGCGGCTAATAGTGCGGAAAATACGGTACTTATTTCCTCCTTGATTTACGCCGTGCAAACATTCCTTTATCAGGACCAGAGGTTTTTGATTCTAGGCCAAAATAAACACGTTTTTCCTCTCCGTGGCCAGTATGTAGAGTCTGCACAGTGCAGGCAGTAAGTCAAGCGAAAAGAAAAACTTCAGCCCTCCGCCTCACCGAATGACATCACGGCTAAACAATGTCTATTTTTAACCCGGCCCGACTTTTTCCCTCTTCGAGGAATTTCCAAAACAGGCGAAAAGATTACAACTACAAGACACTGATAAAGTGGGAGATAAGGGGTGCCAAAATGGGGGCGATGATGAAGTCGGTGCTTTTGTGGGGTTTTCTTGCTGTGAAAGTGTACAAACAAGCCAAATATGCACGGTGAGAGTACAATTTGCATTGTGTTGTTTTAATGGACTCCAATCAAAGTGGCTTTTAGTGAAGAATATCTCAAATAAACGCTCTCACAGGTGCACTTTATCAGTGTTTATGTAATGGCTTCCTTTGAAATGTTTTTTTTTTTTTTTAAAGAGACTTGATTAATGTGTGATGGGGATGCACCAAATGTCACAGCGAGGACTAAACAGTCAACGTCTAAATTGAATTTCTGAATTGCATGGGTGAAACGTTGCAATAACCACATTTAGGTGCTGTCTTGCGAAGTCTTTCAAGTACACTGAAAAATAATCGAATTAAATAATAAGAAAAAAAACTTGTTTCGCGGAAAATGTATTTGTCATGAAAAGCAATCATCCACTTGTCACTTATGACTTTTTTTTTTTATCCTTTTCTCAAACAAAAAAGGACTTACCGTATTTTCCGCACTATAAGGCGCACCTAAAAACCACAAATTTTCTCAAAAGCTGACAGTGCGCCTTTTAACCCGGTGCGCTTTATATATGGATTAATATTACGATTCATTTTCATAAAGTTTCGATCTTGCAACTACGGTAAACAGCCGCCATCTTTTTTCCCGGTAGAACAGGAAGCGCTTCTTCTTCTACGCAAGCAACCGCCAAGGTAAGCACCCGCCCCCATAGAACAGGAAGCGCTTCTTCTTCTACTGTAAGCAACCACCCGCCCCCGGAAGAAGAAGAAAAAACGCGCGGATATCACCGTACGTTTCATTTCCTGTTTACATCTGTAAAGACCACAAAATGGCTCCTACTAAGCGACAAGGATCCGGTTCATAAAAAGACGCAATCTCTCCATCCGCACACGGATTACTACCGTATTTCACAGCAACTGATATTCCTGTGAACCGCACTGTGGATACAACGGGAGCACGTACGGTGAATATTCGCACCACAGGGAATGAGAAGTCATCCTTCACTGTGGTTCTAGCTTGCCATGCTAACTTCCACCCGTGGTGATATTCAAAAGGAAGACCTTGCCAAAAGAGACCTTTCCAGCCGGCGTCATCATAAAAGCTAACTCGAAGGGATTGATGAAGAAAAGATGAGCGAGTGGTTAAGGTAAGTTTAAGTTTACGCGAAGAGGCCGGGTGGCTTTCTTCACGCAGCTCCGTCCATGTTGATATACGATTCCATGCGCGCCCACATCACGCTGGTTTTTAATATATTATTAAAGTTTGACTGACCTATCTGACTGTTTTTTTGACATTCCTTTAGCGCAGTTAGATGCGGCTTATAACACGGGGCGGCTTATAGGTGGACAAAGTTTTGAAATATGCCGTTCATTGAAGGCGCGGCTTATAATCCAGGGCGCCTTATGGTGCGGAAAATACGGTAGTTTGATAACATTAAGA